>NW_009932968.1:0-10150 GCF_000696875.1 Nestor notabilis
CCCGGTCCCTGTCCCCGGTGCCGGTCCCGGAGCAGCCTCGAACCCGCCGTACGGGTGGGTCGGGCCCGCGGCGGGATCGTTGTCCACGTCCATCACCCACCAAACTGTGGGGTTTTAGCTCTTTCCCCTTCTCATTTTCCCTTCTCTGACCTTCCCATGGGCAAAACCAAACGGGGTTAAGAGAGGGGCTGAACCGTGTCTCTCCTCACCTGATGCCAGGGAGTGCAATACTTGAGGAGCCAGCTCCTGCTCCTCCAGCTTTCATGGGTTTGCCAGCAGAAGAGCCTCGCTCTCTGCTTTTTCAGTATTAGAACTGGATATTACATTCCTATCCAAAGAATTTAAGGAAAAAATAAACAGGAATCAGTATTGTTACCACTTGATTTAACTCTGTTGGATAGGGCTGTTGTCTTGCTGTAATTGAGAGAAAGTACCAGACTCCCATATAGAAATAGAATCACAGACTGGTTTGGGTTGGAAAGGACCTTAAATCATCTAGTTCCAACCCCCTGCCACAGAAAGGGACATCTTCTAGTAGACCAGGTTGCTAGAAGCTAAAAATAGATCATTGAAACGGTGGTTATATCAGTCAAAACAAGAGGACTTGTGACTCATTTCGGGAAGACAAGGGAGCCAGCAGAAGACCATTACAAAACACCATCCAGGTGATCCTGTGGTTGGCAGCAGCACGGATGCAGGCACAACAAATCTTGAGGTCAGCAAAGGACTGAGGAGCTCCTGCACAGGCTCACCAAGGTCCTACGCAACCCTGGGGAAGGTGCCAGCTTCTGGGTACCAAACTGCTCCAAGAAGTAGAAGATGCATGTGCAGGGCAGGCATCTCCCCTTTGCTGCTCCCGCAGCCAGAAGCCTGTAAAGGCTCATTGAAATTAAGCCTTTAGCAGACTGATGTTTCGCTAACTCACCCATTCTTCTTCTAACATGAATACCTTGCACATCCCTAGCACTTAACTACTTAAATCAGGAGGGGTAACAGCATTACTGAGTGGAACTTCAGGGAGTCAAATAGCAAAGAGGTTCCTCACACTCCAGAGAACTCCAGGAGAAGGCTGCCAGGGCTGACCAAAGCAAAAGATCACAAAAATCATACTTTGTCCTTTGCTTCAGCATTTCTTCCTCAAAGAGATCTACCCCAAAAGGCCTGTGGCACAGTCACACAGACCTACTGCCAGCTGAGAAAACCAATACAAGCTTTGCTACAAGTGGAAACTGAGAGGCACCACGTGTAGTAACCACAGGGCTTAACCTCCATCCAGTAGTAGGCTTTCCTCTCTTTATTTGGACAGGAAACTGAAAACTGTAAAGTATTTTTGTTCACTCTGCTACTGTGCCCGTTTCCAGAAGAGGGAGCCAAGGCATGGGAAAATGCAGCCAAAACCCAAACCCCATTGTTCAACGTGGGGTGTGTATGTTTGGAGTTAATTCAAGGCAGAAGGGGACATGAGTGCTGATGTAACTACACAAGTCAAACGCATGTAATAAGCTCAGAAAAGAACTAAAGAAGTCTTGGGCATGGGTCAGTAATCACATGCACATAGGATTTAGTCACTTGAACCCCTGCGTGAGTTACTACCACGACAAGTCTCACTGCAGTGGGATGCAAGAGACAGCAGCAGCTGCCAACTTACCAAAATTAGGATTCAGTTTGGAAATCAAGCACAGTGCAGTTTTCTCTGTTGTATTGTTCACTTCCTCTCCTTGTACCACTCAGTATCACCTCCCCAATTAACAGCTGCTTTGACTAATTTGCTCCTCACATCAGCAGTGAGTTTCACTGTCCAAAATAGCTGCAGCTATAAAAAGCATTTGAGGGTAGCATCTCCCACATGCCCATAAGTAAGTTTAAGAAGTAAAACCACAGACTGCATCATTTTCTGGAAGCAAACCTCCCACTGAGCTGATTAAATAGGAGGTGGAATTAGTTCAGAAGACAGGTGCAAGAACACAATCTCCTCTAGTTTTTCCCGTGTTCAGCTTAATCTGTGCAAAGATTTAATCAAACAGATTTGGTTTAATATATGAGCTGAATTATCACTGAAGTTTATCCACATAATGGTTGTATTTGGAGATTTTATGAAGTCAAGCACAGCTCAAGACCAAATCCTGAAGGGGAGTGAAAGAAGAAATAAGCTCACACGTTCCCTAAGGGACAACTGTCCCCTGAAAGGCCAGTCCGAGTGCAGCCTGAAAGCCTCCTGCTAACCAAGAGCAGTTTCAATGTGACTTGTCCAGTCTGAAGGAACAAGTGTGGTTTCTAGTGCTAAATAACACAGCCTTGCAAAATCACTGCAGACAACTATACGCTGAAAATAAGCAAATTATGAGAGAGGTTGGTGAATGGAGACTGCTTTTCAATGAGCAGCAGCTCCCACGCAGAAATTCCCCCAAGTGGGAGTGAGGTAGCAGCATATTGTTGGAATCCCCATTTGATGCATAAATCAGCATGCAGCCCAGAGGGAGTTTGGGTGATTTCATCCTCAGTTTAATCATACGAAGGCAGAAGGGGATAGGAAATGAATAAAAATCACTTCTAGCACCTCAACGTGTCCATTGAGAAGCACAAATCCTTTGGAAGGTGCTGTTCATCAGCTTTGTGTTCTGTCCCTGCTCAGCTGAGCACACAAAGCAATGAGCTGCTGAGCGGGGCTGGGGACATCAAGCAAGGCTGAGGACACTGTTCCTCACATGACAGCCATAAACCCAACTTGTCCCTTTTCATCAAGAACATGACAGTAGAAACAAACACTGATCAGTGCCAGCACTTCTGGGTGGAAGAGAAACCTGCAGAGCAGGCCAGAGCCTGACTCAACTTGCTAAAGGTACATTTATGGCAACACATGACTCCATATCCTTTTCTGTTTTTTGAGGTAAGCATCTCCAGGATGCTTCAGCTGTGGCTGACAGCAGGAGGCCCCGTTACCCGTGAAGATAACACACACAGGCTCACGCTCCAACTCAATTTAATAAGCTTCTTAACGAACTTGGACAGAAAGTGGTTTGAAATAAGGCGAGCAACACTCATCTACTAGTCAAGGATTGTTTTTTTTAAGTAATGCTTTTAAGCTTATACTCAAGCATACAAAGCATGAAGTTTACAAATCAAAACCAGTAAAATCATCCTAGAATAATGTAATGGCTTCCCCTATATGTACAAGGAGTGGAAAGGAGACAGAATTCTTTCCAGGTAATTTCACACATCTTAAATGCTACATAAGTGCTCTCCACATTCATTTCAATTTTTCTTTTAGTGTGGGTGGAAGGAGCTGAAAGTGTTTCAATGAAACCATCTTAGAGAGAGAGAGAGGTACTTCACCTGGTTTCAAGCAGTGTATGTTTGCCTCTTCAAAAGTTGTGAGAGGAAATGCTTTACTTAAAATTCGGATAGCTCCTGGGCAGCAGCCTCTGTTTTCCAGCTATATAAAATTAAAGTTTGGTAAGTATTTCTCAGAAAGTATCATCAACCTTCATGAAAACCTATTATATCCCCCCCTGCACAAATGACTCCATTGTACAACAGAAGCAACCACAGTTTAGCTTAGATATGACAGGCAGAAAGAGACATGGCAACAGCGAAGACGACCGTTATTAAGGAGGTGATAGGTTTTGCAAATAGATTTGGAGCCTAAACCACACTTGACACAGAGCCTTTCTGCAGTGGCAGGTAAGACAGGATATTCTACAACCCAACTTCTTTGTGTCTTAATGAAAGAAAAAACATGCTTGCTTTCAACAAGAGAAAGGTTGGGGAGGAGGAGGAATGACTGTAGCGTGTAATGTTTCGTTACCACGTTTGTTTGCCACCATCGAGTCTGGAACACATCTTCTTACAAAAGTTACTCTCATGTTGTCCTAAATCAACTGGAACAAAATAGGGACTTTTTGGGTTTTTTTACACTAAAGCAAACGGATCCAAGTGGCATTTAATAGTATTTGTTCAAGTGGTTATCTAACAAAGATGGGTTAGCAAAATCCCATTCATTAGCAGTCACCAAAGAAGACACTTCTCATGCATATGACAAAAGTTCATTCGTGTACTGAGACGTCTGTTTACTGTGTACAATATTTCCATAAATTATAATATGTTTCACAGCCCCTACCATTCAAGAATAATTCAAACAGATTATATATTATATTTGTATATGCAAACTATTTTATATACACTAATATAAAGATCCTTAGAAGTACCAATATCACTACCTTTATGCTTTCTCTAAAATGCATAGCTTTCGAATATTTTCTTGCAGTTACCAAAAACTTTACAGATTAAAGCTGCTTATCAATGTGGCATGTTCATAAAAACAAAGGGAAATAGTTCTATCCTAATTTGATAGTAAACCCCTTAAAAAACAGGTTTCTTTTGTAATGGGAAAAAAAAAACCCAAACCCAAAACCAACAGCACAAGCTAGTGAGAATTCAAGTAATCTATGCTCAATCTCTGCCCAAATACTATAAGAAATTAATGTAGCGTTCTAGAAGTACAGTGAACTTCTCAACCAGGGCTCTAATACTGCATTTCTCATGGAGGAAAATGCCACAAAAACACTCCACTTTCCACTTCAACCTGGAGAAGCTTTACATGACATTTACCACCACCACCAGTGTCAGAACAGAGGAAAAGCTGACCCGTTCTACACGAAGAAATTAAGAGCTATTCCAGTTTTGTTTCTGCCGTTTTGTTATTAAACAATGTTACATGAACCATACAGTTTCTCACAGACTAAAAGTTACACATGGTTTTCAGACATCAACCGACTTGAAAAAGGCAAAAACCCAAGAAAATAAACTTAAGAAAATAAAGTGAAATTAAAAAAATGAGGAGGGAAAAAAAATAACCCAAAACAAACCCACAACTGTTAAAAGTTCGGTGTTAGAATAACCAGCCTGGGTGAAGGCTGTTGTAACTGGGGGGGGGCTACTGTCAGCTTCTTCTGTATAAACTTGAAGATCTCCATACCACAAATGGCCTCAAAGTGGAGAACAAAACGATCAGTAATAAATGGGAACAAATAATTTTGTTATATCCATCATCTAGCTTAACCTTGGCGCTCCACAACTCTAATAGCTGCTTGACAAACAACGGCTTCCCTCCCACCCCCCCGAAAAATAACTCCACAAGTAAACAGTGTTCACAGTAATGAAATCAGTAACAGGTTTTGTTAGATCCCGTTAAATCAGGTGTATCTGCAAAGCTTTATACAGTTTAATGCATAAGTATTCCCGTAAAATTAAGTGAAAACTAAGGTTCATTTCTACAGGGTTATATCTACCATACAAGACTAGATTATGTACAGTATGGGACTGGTGTGACAACTGCCTGTGTTTCATGATGTTAAGCTATTTCACCCATCAGCTCAGTCTTTGTTTAAGCAAAATCTGTAATAACTTGATATACAGACCTAAAAACCTAGAGATTGATTTGGCAAGATTAGTGCTTACTACCACTGGACATACTCCAGTGCTGCAAAACTAAGTCGACCAGAGCATCCCATACCCAGAAGATTACAATTTGTTGACTTGAAAGTCTGGACTTCACATGTAAAACATTAAAACTATAATCCTAAGTGGAGTGAGGACAGTCATTAAACAAATACAGGTGAAGATGAACTGCATCTCTTCAGAGAGGTATGGAAGAACTGAAAAAGAATAAAGGGAATTTCTGGTTTTAGACAGCCCTGCCCTGCTCTGCTCAGCTCAGGGCATAAAACCAGCCCAAAGAGCTCTAAAACTAAGATTCTTACTCAGCAAGCACAAAGGCAGATCCTGCACAAGATGATGCATCAGAGGCTTCAACAAGCACCTCTCCCCTCCACTGGATTTCCTAACACAAGGTAGCTTTCAGCTTATAAACACCCAGCAGCCTTCAAAGCTTTTGTAGCCTGCTGGAATCACTGCAGCGTCCACAGCTGCAAAGTGAATGTAGTGGGGAAAGGCCCCTGCTAACAAAAACCCACAAATGCCTCTGGGGGCTGTTTTGGTCATTTGTGAAAATGAAGGAAAAAAAAAAACCCAACAACTGTCTTTCCAACAATACTCCCCCTGAAAAGATGGGTCACTGATCCATTATGAACATAGCTCTCACCATATAAAGCACCAAAAAAGTCAGAAACAAGGAAAACAAACCCAAAATAATTCCTTAAATTATGATTTACAAGTTTGTACACTATTTCCTAAGCAAAACGTTGACCTTACTGCAAAGTTTATAGATGAAAACTTGACCAGTTACTTTTGAAGGGGAATGTATATCTGGCTATAACTTAAAGGTAGAAAATATTCACTGTTCTATATACACATTTCAAACAGGAGACAGTTAAACTGAACTGAATAGTTGCCAATATAACTCCGTATTAACTCACTGGCCACTAAACTAGGCATCAGTAGCCAATTAGAAAGTTTGAGTTCTGTACTTTTAAAAATGCTCTTGTTCCTGTCCTGTTTACTTGGTTTTTAAAAACGTTTTATAGTGCATAGCCTAAGTCAGACTTTCAAAGAGATACAGCGCCTTTCAATGCAGTTTTTGCAGCATTTAAAAGGGACTTTTCTCCCTTCAAATTCGATGTTCATTGAAAAATCTGAATTGAGTGCTGTACTGTAGTAAAAATATTTCAGTCACAGACTGATATAAATGTATACTGTGCAGTACTAGGATTGTTTGGTGTCCATCTGCACACGTTTTACTTGGGTTCTTCGATCGTCCCCTTGCTGAGGTCTGTCATTTTGGGGTATTTCACTTTCTTCTGGTCCAGCTCATTCTGAGCCCACAGTAGTAGTTTCAGTAATTTTGCCAACTTGGGTGTTGATTCACGATTTTCATAGTCTAGAACAGCTTGATTAACCTCACTCCATACCTGGAAAAGAAATATTGGAGTTCAGTAATAGTCTCTGTATGATTAACACTGCTAATGTCACACAGACATTGCAAAGATCACACCTAGTGTGCTAATTCCTCAGAACCTGGGCAGGACAGAGCTCCTCAGACTATAAGCCTGGAGAAAACAAGAGAGCCAAGCAGTTGAATACTTCATGGGTTTTAAATCTTGCTTAAGAAATACTTCTGTTCCTTTGTAGCCATTATTTTCCTAAACATATCAAAACTATTTGCACATTATTTTCACCACGCAGGAATAAAAGACATCAATTTCCTTTCGCAAAAGGACTACCTTCTGTCGCTGCATCATGTTAAGCAAGTCTCCAAATGGTGATTCTTCAGGATTATCAAAGGCAAGCAAAGCCAGCGTGCGCTCCATTTCTGTCAGGCATTCCCTGCTCTCCTCCCCTTGCTCCGCTAATTGGGTCTGAGCAAATTCCAGAGCTGCTTCCGTCTCACGCTGCCGAATCAGCTCAATCAAATGCTGCTGCTACATAAGGAAGACACAGCCATATTAGCTAAGGAAATTAACAGATCTTCACTATTTCAAGGCTGTAATAGTCAGACATTAGTGTGTAATTGGAGACAAACACTAACCCATAATTTGACAGTTTGAGGTCAGTTCTTCTTAATGTGCGAGACAAGAAGCAAACTTATCTCCAAAATCTACTCCAAAACGTAACCTAATGCTTCTGAAGAACATGTTTTGCAAAGAAGTGTTACTCAAGTGCCCTGGTTTCAGCTGGAATAGAGTTAATTTTCCTTTTAGCAGCTGGTACAGGCTTGTGTTTTGGTTTTAGTCTGAGAATAATGTTGATAACAGACTGTTGTTGTGAAGCAACGCTGCTAAAATTCAGTCTAACAGTAACTGAAGTTGGTAAGTCACAGACCATTGCTACTGTTATAAGTTTTCATGTTACCAATTGTACATGATAGTTCCTGCACCATGCCACACAGTTTCCTATCGCTACCAAACCATGCCAAGAACTAACACTGGAAAGTGCATCCCTGTTCAGTCACAAAGCTCCCAGCATGCTGGTAAGGTCTGCACTGCTTTTCCCAGTCTCTCAGCAAGCTCTAAACCAAAGTTTGCCACCCGTCCTTACCTGCAAATGAAAGTAAAGGTATCTGTTTGTATCTAGCAATTCTGGATGGAGGCTGTTTATCAATGCAATGGCTTCTTGGATCTGTCCTTTCAATATCATTTCTCGAATCTTTATTCTTTCATCCAGAGTCTCTAAATCAACACTGGGCTCAATTCCCGACTCCATTCGAAATTTCTCTGCTGCTTCTTTAAAGCCCTCTGAAATAGAAACATTTTCCCTGTAAAATATGTTTCCTTCAACACTTAAATATTAGCTCAAATGAAGAGACTTGAGTACCCCTTGTTCATTTGGGGGGGGGGGTTAAAGATTAAATCCGAACTTCTGAGAATTCTTCTCTATTTAAATAAGCATTTAGCAAATAGGACATACTTAAGTCATTCTTAGGTGCCTTCCCTAAAGATGTATGCAACTTGTAGTGCCATACCTCTTAACCTGAAAGCTTGTTTTATACATAAATAGAGCAGTCTGCTTATTCCAAAATGGGATTTCCAGAATTTGGGCAATTTTGCTTCACCCTCCAGCCTCCCAAATCTGTTTCCACAGCCCTAGCAGTTTTAACAACAGAACATTGCTTTCTTACACTAACACTGTACTTTATGTAAAGTTTTAACAGATGTTTTAAATGCAAAGTCATGTTTTCATATACACAGAAATGATTTACACCACCCACTAAGATGCTCTTCCTTCATCCCAGAGGCTTCACCTACACACCAGTGTAAACAGGGTGTAGATGGGACACAAATGCCTCCGCCCAGGCACCAGCTTAGTCTCATGGTATGTATCATAATTGCTAGGGACAATTTCTGAGGAGTTTTGATTGTTCTAAGTATAAAGTTAGGCAATGTGCTGTAAGGGTTAATATTTCTGGTCTCAAGCTATTTTGTCAACAGTGTCCTTTTAGGAGCTTATCTTCCCAACCAGTTAAAACTCGTTTCTGATAGCTCTGTGCAGCTCTCAGAATGCTATTTAACAAGTGCAACGTATCCTGAACTCTGTTTTAAGGCACAAAAAAGGACATTGAACAAAACCAGGTTGTGTTTCTTTACAGCATTCCAGAAAACACTTTCTTTTCTGTATCTTGTAGCAGAGGAGTTAAGGTTAATGAATGTTACTTCTATTGCATGGTAACTGCTCAGAACCCAAATCTTGGTCAGTTTACACAAGAGCAGTTGTACATTGCTAAGAGCAGCCAACAGCAGTCACCAAGTCCTCAAAGCCCTTAATTTGAGTGGTATATTCCAGCCAAAACTGTCTTGATAAAGTAAGTGGCATTTCTTCAAGAGCCTCCTAAGGATCACTACTCATTGTTACCTGTAACAAGGTAGTTCATGATAAGGCGGTTCATGTCTGCTCTCTGGATATGCAAGTTATTAAGTTTTTCCATCCATTCATCTTTTGTGATTTCATCAGGTTTTTCTGCATAACTCATCCTGGACTCTTACTACAAGAAAGGAAAAGCATCTCATTTAACAGGATTCAAGAAGCAGTAAGTTTAATGTGTGCAAGCACTATGTTACTACCACCTTTGTATCTTCTTTTATGAGATCTTTTACATTAATAATCCAAAGGAGATCCTTTTATCTCAAACCACAATTTCACATATTCCTCCTCCTCGTTCCTGTACACCTTCACATCCACCAGCCAGTCTCCTTATTCTGACTCTTATTCATCAGTCGTCAGAATAAAACATTCAAATAGCATCTTCTTTCACTTATTCCAAATAAAATCTGGTTGGAATTAATACAGGACGCGCAACATCACAGTGTGAAACATGTGAATCAAAGAGTTTGACAACAAGCCAGCAAAAAATGCAGCACACATCTAAAGCAAAGCCTATGTGAATACTATTTGCTTAAAGTCTTCCCCAAAACTTGAAAAGGGCAGCTCCATATATTGTACAGCTACAGAACTACACATTACCTTATCCACTGTAGAACTAAGGACTTACACTTAGCTTCTCTGTCTCCCAAAGCGCTCCCGTCAATGTTACCACTAACATGTTATCTCCTAGTATTTTTCTCGGCATTTATTTCCCGATTGGTGAGCAAAGCGCTTTGTCAAACCCGGCGTTTAATCATCGCTGCCGCCAAGTCACGATCACGGGGCAGCGAAAGGGGAGGAGAGGCGGCAACAACAACAGCAACAGGCACCGCCACCC
>NW_009932969.1:0-13323 GCF_000696875.1 Nestor notabilis
TTCAACCCAAACCAGGCTGGGATTCTATGGCCCTGACAGGAGATGTCATTTGGGACTCTCATGACCCAGTGAGTGGACACGAGGGGACACGGTGTTGGGTCCTTCACAGTCCCCTGAGAGCACACAAAGGGACAGTGGTGGTGGGTGCCTGCTGGGAGGACACACAGTGGGGTCAGCAGGACCCAGTTTGGGGACACCAGGCAAGGTGGCCAGCAGACACCCACCCCCCCTGGCCAGGGCCCAGCCTGTGGCTTTGCTGCTCTTTTGGGTGCTGGCAGGGCCCAGCCTCAAAGGAGAGATATTCAGTGGTGTGCGGGAGAAATGGGGGGGTGCCCAAATGGCATCCCCACCACCTTGGGCTTCAGCAGTGCTTCCTCTGCTCCCAGCAACCTGAAACAGGGGACTGATCTTTCTGCTGAGGTTCATGTGCTTGGTGGGACAGCACCTTGGAGCCAAAAATGGGCCAGGTAAGTGTTGCTCAAGCCCAAACCTCCAACAGTGGGAAAAGCTCCTTAAAACCCCACATACAAACCCCACCCGCCATCGCAGGACAGAGGTGGGAGCTGGTGCAGAGGCTTAATGGAGGTGTTTTAAGAAATAAAAGGTAAAACTAATAATAAACCCTCCTCCTTGCGCAAGGTGAAAGGCCCCAATGGGGGCTGGGATGTGGGGCTGCAACAACCCTGGTAAGTGACAATGGAACCGAAAGTAAAAGCTATTAAAAAAGGAAGAGCTGTCAGGAATGTTCCCTGCGCCATTCCCACCCCTTCCTCTGTAAATTACCTGTTGGCAGGGAAGGGCTGAGCGAGGACCTGGATGGAGAAAACACGCCAGACCAAGCCTGCTCTTACCCTGCAGTCGCAGGAACGGCCCAGCCAGTTCCACAGCCTTGGAGAGCCTGGTTGAAACTCCCGGGGAAGGGACGAGAGCACAGCTCCTTGGGCTTGGGTTAAAACTGAGCCAAACCATGAGAATCCTCTTTCCTCAGGTCCCCACCAGTGGCTGGAGAAGCAGGAACGTTGTGTTGAGACGCCAGCAAGGATCAGAGCTTGTCTGGGCACCAAGGGAAGAAGGAAAAACCCTCCTGCTGAGCTGGGGGGCGAGGAAACAACCCCACTGAAGTGCACACCCAGCCACTCAGTAGCAGTCCTGAGCATGAAACACTCAAGCCTGATCCCCAACAGGTCACTGGAAAGACAAGAAGCCCAACAGATCCAACGCACTGGTTTATTCCTTACTGGTGAATTTTAGGATTTAAAGCATGCTGAGGGTGTAAAGAAAAGCTCCACAGCACCAGCCAGTGGGTCAGTGCATCTGTTTGCATTCTCCATTGCTCCAGAGGCACCAGACGCAGCGTATCCACCTCTATAATCCCATGGTGCAGAACACTTCCTGGTCTCCTACAGTTTTCCTGGATGTTTTGAATGCCCCAAATCTTTGTTTTAGTCCAAGTAAAACAAGTTGGTTGTAATCCCTTAAAGCGCCCACCACAATTACAGATTTACATGGAAAATTCCCTGCTCCCAGCACTTCAAGGTAGCTCCCAGTCTCCCTGGATAAGCACAGGAGGCACCAACCACCCCCATCACATGCTGCTCTGCTTCCTACTCTCATCCCGAGAGATTTCTAACTCTTTGCTCAGTATTTACAGCCCAAAGTTAGCATGGAAGATGACCCCAAAGAGAGGAGCCATCGAGGCGCTTGGCACAAACAGATAGCAAAGAACTCGGAGTCACTGAGGTGGATCTCATCCCCTGCAGCAGAGTGTGTTATGTGCAAGATCCCGTCCTCATGAGATCCACACTTTACTGTGCAGTGATGTTGCCAGTGATCCAGAAGGAAATTAAAGAGGCACAAGAAACATTTTGGGAAGTAGCAGTATAGGTTTAGGCAGGAAAAATGAACAGTATTAGGAAAAAGCAAGGAAGAAACCACAGGCTTATCAGGCTAAGACAGCAAAGGGACTGAGAACAGACCCCTTTGGCAGCTGCTGTTGTGAGGATTTCAGCCACCAACCCCTCACCTTGTCTGCATGACTCAGTGCTTGTGTAGGCAACCTTGACAGCACCTTGTAATTAGTAAACTTGGTTGTTAAAGGCACTTAGGTCACAGTGGAGTGATTACACTTCCGAGGGGCTCCTTCACCCCCAGAGAAAGAGCAGATAATGAATTTAATGCCAAGAGGGAACCAAAAGCCAGAATTTCCCAAATCCCATCCTAGTGACAAACCTGCCCAAAACCGTGGTTCATTTGGCAAAGCAGCAACCAGGCACGTGCTATAAACAAGAGAAGCAAGTGAGTGGCACTAAGGAATGTGTGAGTGATGGCTCAATCATGTTCTTCTGTTGACCAGTTCTCTCTGTGAGCTGCTCTGGTGCAGGAAGTCGAATGATTCAACACTCAGCTCTCAGCATCCGGCTCCTGCTCTTAACGCAGCCTCTGCAGCCATGTGACTAACCGAAAACCTTTGTTTGTCATCACAGAATCAAGGGACAGTTTGGGTTGAAGGGACCTTAAAGCTCCTCCAGTTCCACCCCCTGCCACGGGCAGGGACACCTTCCACCAGAGCAGGCTGCTCTCCCTAAGGAGCCTTCTCTTCTCCAGCTGCCCCAAGCTCTCTCGTCCGTGCTCCAGAGCAGAGCTGCTCCAGCCCTCGCAGCAGCCCCAGGACCTCCTCTGGCCTCGCTCCAGCAGCTCCACGTCCCTCTTGTTTTAGGGCCCCAGGGCCTCTGTGGGCAGTCCCTTGCCCTACTCCTAAAGCTCCCATGAAAGATAACCAAGGGAAGCACAACAACTTGCAGTAACCTTTACATTTATTACGTAGGGGCTGAACCTTGCTTGGCCACATAAGGGGCCAATGCCTCAATTGAGCCAGGCTGGGACAGTCCCAAATGGGAACAGAACTGTAACAGTGTTTAATCTGCACTTATACACAGTACCAGAAGAAAACCATCTTCATGAAGCAGAATGGACAAGGCCCAAATGCTCAAAGTAGTGCTTAGGGGAACCATTTAGTCCTTAAATTATCTCCCAGCAGAAGAAATCACCACCACCGTTTTGGACAATGCATGAACAGGACTGTAGCAGCCCACACATTAAAACCTTCCCCTTTCCAGCCCCAAGACCAGAATCAAAACATAGTTTTGCCCTCGTAATTAATATCTGCCTTAATGGTGTAACTTAGCTGACACCAGCATCACATGTAGAGCTCTGAGCACGTGAGGAGGAAGCCACTGTTCAAGAAGTGCTTTGTCACAGTGACTGATTCATAACCCCTCCTCGTACAAACACCAACTGCTCTCTGGCCAGCAGAGATTTAAAATGGTTAAAACCTCAGTGTTTGCCTCAAGGAAAAGTGCATGTTTTGCAAGAGAAAGGAATTCCTGCTCCACGAGACAAATCCTGACTGCACACAAGTGACTCCCCTCTTCCAGAACCTGTTCTTTTACAAGACACTATGAGAAAGGGACTTTAAAAGAAGTTACTTCTAACTAAAACTGTCATGAGCCTTCCAGCTCCAGAAAAATAAACCCATCTCCTACTCTGGCTGGAAATGGGGTGTTTTGATAGGAGACACGAGGAGTGCCTCCTTTATTCTTCCAGTGGACAATGCTGCGGCCAACTGCTGTTTTATGTTGTACTCTGATACTTTTCCAAGTCCTGTCTGAAGGATTCGATTCAACAGCCCATCCCCACCAATGGGGAATACAGGCATTTCTCATGATTCCTGCTCATTATGTTCAAAATAGCAACATTTATGTTAAGGAAATTCCACTGGATTTGGAAAAGAATCCAGAGAGGGATTCAAGCACAGAGCTGCTGAGCTCAGAAATACAGACAGACCAATCAAGCAACATTATAAAGTGTTTATTCATTTTTTTAAATATCAAATGTTTGTACACATCAATTTTGTTGATAAACAGTCCCCCAATATTAAAAAAAAGAAAAAAATCAAAAAAAGAATCAAGTGTGTATTACTTTGGGCAGAACCACATCCCATTCTCTGATGCCACAACCACTCCTCCTGCCAGCCTCCTGCGAGGACTGCTGCAGTGTTCAGCCCAGAAGAGTAAATGACACAAATGCAACCAGCTTTAGGATTCCTGAGTATTGATTCCCTCAAGTTCCTTAAGTGAGTCTGTAAAACTCTTAAGCTAAAAAGCATCGAAGAGTAACCCAAACTGCTACACATTTGGATCACGGACTAAGCCTTGTCTACACAGTGCAGGAAGAAATCTTGAACGCTTCAGAAGGGAATGATGTACCCAAAACCAACCCCACTTCCCAAGCTGACTTCTGAGAGAGGCAGGGATATACCTCTGGATTTCTCCTCTTTGAATTCATGTGAGAGTTCTGGGGAGCTGTTCAGCAAGAAGTCCAAGTCTGGTGAAGAAACCTCTAGGATCTGTTCCTCCTTTTATTTGTAAATGGCATAGTGTGTTAAAGAAAACTTACCTGGAAGTTAAGCATTCAGCAAGTACACTTAAATATTGCTACTTTTGAGGAAAGGAGACAGCAAGAGGGGAGACAGAAAGAAGGGAACATATTGAGGAGGTACAAGGTTAACAGTCCTGGAGACCAAGTGTCTACGTAGAAAGTTGAACATACGTAGCAACAAGGCAGAGATTGTCACGATAATGCAGCTCAGCTCCGTCCAGCAGCAGGTAAAACATGCCAGGGACCATCACCATGATACACTTCCTCCTCTTGTCACCATTATCTGTGCCCAGAAACTGTCAGATGTGGGTATTTCACTGAAAATCACCTCTCAGCTCACCTAGAGCCTCGTGTACAGAAATGCATTTAGCAAGAGGCTGAGTAAATTCCTTTGGCATCCTTAAGAATACATCCCAGAAACCCACAGCAAGAGGCACGACCACAGTGGCTCCAGCAAACACCCAGAAACAAGCTGTGCAGACCCACTGGGGCATGCCACAGGCACTGGCATCTTTATGAAGCAGCCTCTGAGTGTTGCTTTGCTCTCTACAGATGGACTTCCTGTAGTGAAATCATTTTGCTAAGCTGATGTAACATTAGTACATTGGAGCAGTGATTAATGAGGAGGGGGAAGAGAAGAGAGTGAAGAGAGGCCAGGATACATGGCTCCTTGGAAACCTGGACAGCTTTTGGTGTTGCCTTGATCCCCTGCTCTAGCCAACAAGCTGTAGCAGTCTACATAGAGGTATTCCCACTTTGTGGGCCAGGGATCAGCTGAGAGATTGCTAAAAGCTGAGCAAAGGATGTGTGCATACAGCAGAGAGGACACACATGCACATTAAAACAGAAGACAACTTTTAGACAACGTTCACTAAATACATGTTCTAGTACATTTTATTTTAACCTTAAATACTCACCACGGCCCCAGTTTTCTCCAATGTAAATCTTGCTCCTAAAAACCTGATTCTCTAGTTTAGCAGCACGTAGCCATTCACTCAAAGCAAGGCTCTGAAATTGAGAGATTTAAGTCACCAGGCTTGGACTAACTTGATCAAAATAGGTCTACAAGTATTTCTCAGTTGGGGTCAGGCTGTTTCTAGCAGTCCAGAGAAAGTTACCCAGGAAATTCTAGCACTACTGATAAATGCTTCAGTAACAGCTTTGGCAGAAGGGCAGATTTCAAAAATGATATCTGACAAAGAATAAATCTGAGCATTGAAGCAAATTGGCTGATGCTCTAAAGCTTTTATAGCATAATTTCTGTATATGCAGTCTAAGTAAATGAGGCCATAAAACTAGAGCCTTTAACCAGCTTGGTGCAAAGCAGCAGTATTTTGCCTAGCTATTAGCAATTGCTTCTAAAACCATGAAGTGTAAATACGAAAAGGGTATATACCACTGAAGAGCCACTATCTGATGCTTCCAGAAGCTGGCAGTAGATCAACCTGCAGGCTAAGGGTGCAAATTCAGCTCTCGCGCACCCGAGGGCCGACCTGCAGCTGGTGTCTGCACCAGATGGGGGGTTGCCCCAGGACCACCTCACTGAGCCCCAGGGTGTCAATCGGGAGCAGTTTCAGCTGGTCAGACTGAGGACACTCTGATCCGAGAGCCTCATTCTTGTTGCTGCTTTTGACAGTAAACCAGATGCAGATGGGAATGGGTCTAATACATCTTATTTCCTAAGGCTTCTAGAGGGAGATCTGATGACACTGTACTCTTGTACCAGCCCGAGCATTACCCTTTTCAAGAGGGGGCTTTCGCTGATTCGAGGTGCTCATTGCAAGGAGAATATATCCAAAAAGATACTTCAGCAGGGGTAACACTTACCACCTGCCCAGTGAAGATGATAAAGCTGTGTTCTTACCTCAGTAAGTCATTTTGAACAGAGCCTCAAGTAAATTACTCAATGCTGCTCTGGCAAGGGGCTCCCAAACAGCCTGCTGCCAGCATCATAAAGAGCAGGCTATGAGCTAAACACATCTGGGAGCCCCAGGCCTAGCTGGTACCTTCACAGTGCGTGCAAAAGCTCCATCTGACAGACAGAGGAATGCCTTAAAGCTGTTGGTTCCTCTAAAGGACCTTCTGGCTGCCCAAGCATCTAAGAAAAACCTGACAACCGCAGCTCACCGACACCACAGACTCCTGCGAGTTCACAGATGAAACCAAATTTGTGCTGGTTTGTCAATGCCACCCTGCATGAAAACAAGCCTTGCACACACGGAGGCAAATCTGCCAAGCAACAGGGAAAGCAAAACACCAGGAACACAGGCCAGAGACAATGATGACAACAAATGAAAGCCATGAACAAAAACACGTGTCCAGCTGCTGCTGACTCATCGCTTCAGGTTTAGCTCAAAGCAGAAGATTCCAGATGAACACTTGACACAAAGCCACTTCTGCCATTTGCAAGTGGGACCAAGTCAAAGTTCCTACTTCAAATTTGGTATCATTTTTCAGCCACACTTTCCTTCCCCTTCCCCAGCCCCAGCAGGGTTTTGGGGCTTTGCAGAACATCACAAACTAGTTCATTCTCCCAAAAAAACCCGAACATCTGAAAGGGCTTCCTACAGCACAGCCTTGGTGAGTCCTCATCACTCACCCGGGATGTCCCAGAAGGCCACGATGGTTAATGCAGAAGCCACATCAGTGCATTTGTTTCATAAACCCTATTGGGGAGCCCTCGCTCTTTGAAGAGGTATTAAATTAGTACCCACCAGCTGCTGCTGGTGCCCCACAGTTTGCATTTCCACAGCTGAGAGGCTGATCATCCCCAAACATCCAGATAAAACTAGTGCAAAGCAGATTTCTTCATCCATCTGATCACCCCCTGCTTGGTGCATAGAGAATGCATCCACTGAAACAGTTCATTCTTCCCCGGGCAGAGGGAGCCGTAACACATGGATGGTTTGTTATAATTCCATCATTTTGCCTTACAGTGGTTGAGCTTGGTTGTCTGGGGGAAACATGGTGTGGGGCAGGGCTAGAAAGAAAACGTAAAACGCTCCTTTTCCCTCCCCACCCCTACAATTAATACCAGCACATCTTCAAATAAGTTAAAACGTCTCTTTAAGTTTTGGTAGCACCAAATTCTATCCCTTCCCTTCTTCTATCCCCATGTTGTAAACTTGAACACACTGGCCCAAGAGCAGAAAAGGGTTTGGCAAAAATAGGCATCAGCCTTCCCTGTGCACACCCAAAACAGCACGTTTCCAACCCCCCCTCACCCTGTGTTCCTCCTGCAGAGCACTACACGTCTGTGGGCACCTACAGACCTTTAGTAGCTGCCACTATAGTTTCACAAGTGTCACAGACGTCAGGTTATGAAGCACAGGAGAGCTAAGCCAGATCCCAGAGTCCATTTGGACACGTGCTGCTGTGTCAGCGCCGCACTGAGCTCAGTGTGCAGCTCCTGTCCTGCACACACACCCCCCCAATTCACTTCACAACCTGCTCTGCGCCGGCCAGGGCGGGCACCTGAATGGCTTCTGCTTTTTATTCGTAACATTGGAGCTTATTCTAATCTTGTACATTGAAATAAACCCATGAATTTTCATCCAGTATGCATAATTAAAAGCTATCCTGTCCACACAACGCTAGGACGTTTTTGTTCTTTTCAAAGGCCAAATCTAACGAGTGAAACAGAAGAGACAAGTTACTTTGGCTGCAAAGAATTAAAAAACCTGGCTCAACATTCTGCTTGTACATCATGGTGTGTAATTTAGATATGTCCTTTAAAAGAAAAGACACCCCAGTCAGCTACCTCTTCCGTGGTTATGTAGGAACAACAATACTCTTAGCTAGCAAGATGAGAAGAGCAAGATCTGCATTTCCATCTGCTTGTTCCAAAGCCTCAAGAGCTTCCCGCATGGTAAAACCAGCACCAAGGATCCGATCAACATCAGCTGCAGGGAAGGCAGAAGCTCCCGAGGCAAGTCCACTACAGGCAGCTGGTGGGTTCTGCAGTGGTTCCTCACACCCACCCAGCCATGGACCTTCTGGAGCAGAACTGCTGCTTCTCCTGGGTGCTGCTGTGAACACGCTCTGAGAATCCTGAGGTGCACCTTCATCCACAGTGGGTGCAGAGGAAACAGACGGCTTCTGGTCCAAGGTGGGACTAATCGGACTCTGATGACCTCCTGCCAAAACCTCCTCCTGCTCAGAGCTCTGCTGCTGGTCAGATGTGGCTGCAGAATTCACCACAACCAAATCACTCTTACCTGAAAACTGAATCTCTGAAGCTCCTTCTCCCAGAGCAGACTGTATGTGACCACCAGACCCAGTGCTGATGTTTTCAGTGCCACAATCACAAGGCTGTTTCCCCTCTGCTTTTCCACCTTCAGACCTCACCTCATACAAGGAACAGCTCTGTTCCTGGCTAGCTGGATTTAAGCCTTTCTGCTTATCTTCAGAAAGCTCCTTCTGCTGTGCTGCTGGCCCTTTGTGAGCCATTTCCAGCTGAGAGGCTTCTTCAGAGGCAAGGATTTTATTCTCTCCTCTCCGACTGATAACCAAGAGTTTGTGAAGCTCTTTCAAGGCTGATGCAAGAGAGAAACATCGCTCTTCTGAAGGTCTTCCTGGATCCATGTCCAGCTGATGGATGCTGGAAGGGGAAGAGCTGCCTTCAGCCACCAACTGATTAGTACACTTTGCAGGAATCTCACTAGTGCTTTCAGACTGTGGAACGTCGCCGATGGAAAGTGGATCACTCAAGGAGGATGGAGACTTCAGTGACTCCACTTCCATGGAAAAGGCATCCAAGTTCAGGTTGGATCCACTTCTGTTCCCAGCCTGCTGCTTCTGCTCACTTGCTGAGCTCTGCTCTTCAGCTGCAGGCTGCTCAACCACATCTACTTCCATGAAGGCTTCCGTATGCGTACAGCTAAAGGAGGCTGACATTTGGATACTCCCTTTCCCACAGGAAAGACCTGGTTTCTCCAGTCCATCTCCTCTCATTTCCACAGGAGGATTTTCTGGCTGGCTGGCTTCTTCCATAACAGGTTTCTCAACCCCACCAACATGGCAAGGAAGTTCTGGGTCAGTTGTCTCAGTTTGTTCCTTCACGTGTTCCTTCTCTGGTTCTTTGTGTGTCTGATTGACTATGGGAAGCTCATGCTTCCCCTCCTGTTCTGAGGACAGAACTACATCTTTATTTTGCCCATGTTTAGCAGCAGTGTCAGCCAAACGATTTGCTTTTGTCACTTCCAAAGGATGTTCCTGACCATCGTCTTGTTCTTCAGCTTTACATTCCTTTAGACTGTCAGCAATAAGTGCTTCTTTGAGTGTCTTCTGTGAAAGACAAGCTGGATTGCAACAGGGCACCTCCCCTGGCCGGGGAGAAGGGTCGTTATTTGTCAAAGAAGCGCTACTGGAAAGATGTTGTGATAAGAGAGGATGTTCTTCTTCTGGGGTTATCTGGCATTCAGTTGAAGACTCCAAAGACTTGACAGCTCTGGGATCAATGGGCTCTGTGAGGCTGGATTCGGATGAGCAAACTGAAGCAGGGGCAGAGACAGAACGATCAAGTAATTGATTTGTGGGATTACAGATCTTGGAATTTAGTCCTGAAGACTGGACTGGATTTTGAAACCCATCAGAAGCTGGTAATGAGGGCATTTCCAGTGAGGTAGTTTCTTTGTCACTATTCTCTAACAGAAGACAGAAAGAAAGAAGTAGTCAGGGCATGGGAGAGCTGTGCTTCCACTGTAAGTAGAGAGAACTTATAAACCAGTGGCTGTAAATACCTGGTCTGTGGCCCACTCCAGCTGCAGTAAACACACACTACATGCATCAAGGCTTCTGACGTTCTGTTTGGATTAGGAAACAAACACACCAAACTTGTGTTAGCATTCAGAGCACACCACATGCATGGTTATAGTCCTGTGACCTCGCAGCTCCCTTCCCAACTGTCCATCAAGACAGTGTGGAAGCAACAGGATCTCCTCCTGTTCATTGCCTCCAGGAGTTCTGCCTGGGAAATTCCTTACGTCAAGTCAAAAATAACTCTGCTGAGAACCATTTTAAGGCTGTTCTGTACTATCTAAGCTGCAGAGTGGTCCGTGGGTGATACTACACATAGGATAAAATATACACAGCCCAGGCACATGTCTGGTTTGTTCTCTATAAGGCTGAAGATATTCAGGCGGCATGTTTCAGGGATATGAGAACTGAGCTGGCAACACAATCCCTGGGCTGCGCTCCCAGCAATGCCAAAACACCAGCTTGCTGCGAAAGGGAAGCATAAAGATCCTAGGGTGAAAGGCAGAAACCCAAAAAGGAACTGCTGGCCAAGGCCAAGGCTGGAATGAGCAAAGCGAAGGAAGAGGCAGCCTGGAGTCAAACCCAGCTCACTGCTTCCTTCTCCACCCCGAGAACAGGTGAATTGCAGATCTCTATCAGTAGCACCAAACACTGGCTCTGGTTATCAGGAGAGATTAAATAAGAGAACTTATCTTGCTAATAGTCTAATCTTGCTAATGTATCAGCTCTCACACTCTTGGTAATTCACCAACATGACCTTTGCAGTAGCAGCGCCTGTTCTTCCATTAAAGCCCTACTCTGCCCAGTGTCAGATATCCAGATTGTGCTGCATGAGTTGTTGCTTTAGTTCCCTTTCCCTTCCCAGAGGCCTCCAACCTCTGTGTTTTACCTGAAGTACTTCTCTTTCTACAAATACCCAGGCATATGGGGACAGCTAACCATGCCCAAGCACAGCCAAGAATTCCTTCAGGTCCAGAACATGGAAGAAATCTGCCTTTTTCACCTCAGCTATTTGTTTCTTTTATTCTCTGTTAAACAGCAACGATGCTGCAACACCACACCCTGATCAATATGCTTTGGTAGAAAGAACAGCAGCTGCTGCACAGAGTAATCCCTTCTGCTGCCTGCACATCTGGTCTTAACGCAGCTACAACAACTTGGGGATGCTGGAGTATTAAAAAGTCAAATTATCCTGCAGATCTGCAGACTGCTCATCTTTCATCCGGGTGGCAAAGAGGCTTCAGACACAGGATGTGGATGAACACCGGAGGGATCTGTTTCTGTCTCTATGCAGTAGGATTACGTTCACACACTCTGCTTCCAAGGCAATCCTTCAGAGAGGAAGCAGAACTGTCTTCTGACTCAGTGGGCTGGTAGTAAAGGGTCTGATCAGCCAGACACATCAGGGAGTTGCTGTCATTTAGACAGCAAGAGTAGCTGGTAGTCTGCCAAGCACTCCTCCACATCATCCTTCCGAGAGCCATTGTCATCCTCCTCCTGGGGTATCTACAGGAGCTGAATCCCAGCCCTGTCAAGGATATCGATCCAGCTAACACCGGGAACAAACTCTTCTCCACAAAGTGCACCAACAGGGATAAATTCCTCTCTATATTAGGAAAAACCTGGGTTGCATTTGTGGTGGCAGCGCCTTTCTTGTACCGAGGCTGTCGGGATGAAAAGCTGTGAAAGGGGTAAACTACTGAATACGCTTCCTAAAGCAACTGCAGTTCTGCTGCCAGTTGTGTAAATCCTCCATTGTCACCGAGCCTCCCAGTGGCAGGGGAAACACTTCACAAAGGCAGAAAAGAGCAAGCTCTCAGAAAGAGATAAACAGACGTGGAGGATCTAGATCACAGTAAAACATAGCAGGGCTCCACTGCCATCCCAGCTGCCCTTCTGTAGGTGTTGAAATGTGGGCTTCAGGGGATTAAGTAAAGCTCAAGAATAACCCAGGTGCATTGAAAATCAGAACTTTAATAGCCCACAGATGTATGCAGCAATGTCTGTTGTACCATCTACCAGAAGGCAGCAAAAATTCAAGCTGTTATGAAAGAACACAGGCCTTGTAGAGAGCTGAGCTTCCTTGGTGCTGCTTTACATCCTCTGCCGCTCCACCTTCCTGTTCTTTCACTTGGATTTCCTGGTACCATCTGGCAGCAACTAATAGTTTGGGAAGAAAGGAAGAGGGTATATTCTGGCATCTTTGGATATCGCCAACAAATGCCTGTGGGCCAGAGGCTTGTAATACATCTAAGACTTAGACAGAGCCAATCTAAACAAGACCTACCTTAGTTTTGTACACTGGTGTTCTACAAGCACTAAACGAATACCCAAAATGATTTCCTATTCTCACACATCTCTTGACATTCCTCTAAGGCTCAGCAGCAACAGCGAACTGCAGACTGATTAGCCTGGACAAGGCCACGTGGCCTTTAGAACTGCAGCTGCATAAGCAGTTTTAAGTCCTTTTAGGCACTTTTCATTTTAAAGCACTCAACTAAAATGCTTTTATTGTAAAGACTCATATTTTGGACCAAAGTTTGCTTTTTTATTTGACCCCTTCAGCAGAGAACTAAGTCCAACCAACTACAATGTCTGCAAAATTTTATCTGAAATAGAGAGATACTGCAAAAACCAACCCAGGCTTCATCAGGCTCAACATTTTAACAGGAAAAGCACAAATATTTACACCTGCACGTTTTCTCTGCAGGTTATGTGAGGAGACACGAGCTCAAGCTGCCAAGTCCAACCTTTAGTGCTGCCAAAACCCGACAGGGACAAGGTCAAATCTATGTCTGTGTTTCTCTCTACTTGCTGCAACTTAAGAAACATTCGAAGTTGGCTTTAAAAGCCAACCCTGTAAACCATTTCTTGCTGATTCATTAAAGCCAGGCCTTCCTCTCGAGGTTCTTACATCTCTGGAGAACTTGTATTCTTAGAATGGAAGATGACTGGTTAATAAAGGGGCCAGTAAGGGCAGTCCTGAGCTCCCCTTGATGTAACAACATCATTATTTGGAAGAAAGTCACCACTTACTCTTTGGGCTATCAAACAGCAATTGGGAAGTATTAAAGAAAAATGTCAGTGCATTACAACTGCTTATAAGTATAAAAATATATATACTTATAT
>NW_009932970.1:0-6713 GCF_000696875.1 Nestor notabilis
CCTAACTATTCTATGATTCTATGATTATAATCTGTCAGAAGCGGGAATCCTCCAAATTAAGAAGAACCACCAAGTTCCTAAGCAAGTCTCCAAAAAATGGGCTACAGGGGATGGTTCATTCTAGGAAGATACGTATAAATACAACTCTGCAAAAAACAGCTCATGAAGATGACTGCTTAAGGACCTGAAGGCATGAAGGAGTATGGGAGTTGCAAGGACGTGATGGATCCCTTCAGCGTTCAATGAAAAAGATCAATGACTTCAATGGTAAACTTATGCTACACAGCTTTATTTTGAAGTAATAAAACTGCAGCCTGGGGGAAGAGGAAAATTATGAACATCTCAATTCTCATGAGTGGTTTCTGGTACCCAGTTGGGTCAGCCCACTAGCTCACACACCTTCTTAATGCCTCACACACAGTTTTATACCAGAGGGTAAGTCTTCAATAAGAGGAAATCATGATTTCCTGGTACTCACCAGCTGATTAGCTTCAGTCTACACCACTAAGTCAAAAGAAAGGCTCTCTGTGCCAAGAATTATGAAGCCTAGATTAGGCAGGCAACAGAGCTTAAAATCTTAACGAATCAGATGATGGATTTCTCTTGAAGCACAGCAGATATCATTTTCTTTTATAAAACCCCGCTTGCTTGATGGATTGTTGCTGAAAGGTTCCCCAAGATAAGTAGGTTTAATGACGAACTGTTGATTGTTTCATGTACAGAGGAATGAAGAAGCGCCTTTGATAAGAGGCATAAAGAAGAATGCATAAAGACCAGAAGGAAGAGACATATAATGATCTACCTGACTGCACTTTAAAAACCCTCTTGGTTCTTGGAGGCACTATAAACTATGCTCATTATTTAAGCATCCAGTTTGTTTTCTTAAGGCTCATAGATTGTGATTAGTAAGCCAGCTTTGCTGTTTACCTCCTGACCTTACTTACCAGTATCTCAGGTCCACTGTTTACAACACTTTGAACATGGAATCTAATGGTTATAAAGCTCCCAAATGGAGTACTGTCAACAGAAATTTTGTATTTCACCTTCAGAGTCAGTTTCTGTTTGGATTTCTGTTCAACAGCAACATTTTTACAACACAACCCTCAGGCAGGGTCTCACCACACACCAGCTTGGGTGCATAACAGCATTACTGTGTGTGCTGAGTGTCCTTATGAGAATTGCAGTTTCTTAATATCCTGAGCAGGTCACTTTGCAGACTAACCAGCCAGCTGTACTCACACCTCCTCCCAACTGCCAGCCTGTTCAAGGATGAATACACGGGATTAAGCATCTTGTCAACTATTTACTCCCCCAAACTGAAATAAAAGCCTCCAAAAAAACAAAACAAAAAAAAAACTGCAAGAAGGAATTAGACAGTTTTGCTGGCTCTAAATACAGTTTTAGAAAGTACAGCCACAATAGGTCTGTAATAGCTAAATGCCTAAAGCTCCACATTTATTAAGTTTCAAGCAGCCCTGTGTACACAGACTCAGCTCCTAGTACTACATCACCCAAGAAACAATTACAGCAAGAGTTTGAAGCTCCCCAGTGAAGTCAGCCATATTCTGCACCATGGGAGTGGTTCTTCTTTGCCCCAGGAAATTCATCTGTGCAGTATCATGTACAGGGCACAGGCCTTCACAATTATTCAGCATTAATATTACAGTTGCTTTACTTGTTCATCTCAGGTCAGATTCCAGTTGCACAAGACATTATACAAACACTGGGGTGGAGTGGGACTGTGTCTTACCAAAAGCCCCAGTGGGAGAAGTTGCAAACCTGGAGATGTCACTTTCTTTACAAACTTTTTTAAAAAACAAACAAACAAAATTTCAAGGAAACTAACTCACCTTTGAACCTGTTCAGAAACACATCTAGATAGACTTCTCCTATTCCCACTTCATATTTTAACATACAAGTAATGAGATTTAAAAGATCATATAATGGTGTCAGATAATTCATTCACTGCTCCCACAGCTGAATGAAAGCAGCTGAATACTCCTCTGAATGACAAGCAAACCCTAAAATCATTCCAGTATAATAAGCACGGAAGAAAGCTTATCAACTAGTTATGCCCAGTGTTGTTAACTGCAACCTCACACCTAGCAGCATGCACACTGTTAATCCTGTATAACCAGATACAACAGAAGCATTGCATGAGAAAAGCCATGCTAGCAGGATGACTAAAGCAGTGCTGGTGCTGAACAACTCTAGCACAAAGGCTTGAGATACAGCCAGTGATTTAAAATCTAATGTCTGCTTTTTAGCAGTTACCATCCTTTTATGTCTTAGCATTAATATTTAATCTTATTTTATTTAAAAGCACTATAAACCAGCTTGTTTGCTCAATGAGAGATTAAAGCACACTTGGTTTTATTTATTTAGGTGCTGATCTGCTTTGAAGTGGAAACCCAATGAGAGCCTACCTTAAAAGTCTGCAGAAACTTCTCCTGTAGCTGAGCCGTTGACTTGCTGCAGCCACACTGGGAGGGAATGGAGGGCGCGAGGGGAAGTAAGCCAATGCAGCAGAAAATATCAGGGAAACCATTCCAAATTCTAAACAAAAGGGCAAAGAAAAACAAAACCGAGAACAGATGTTAGCATCTAAAGACTGATTTTGGTACAGCATTGTTATCAGCCAGCCTCTGATACATAAATCCCACCACAAGTGCTTTACCGCTCCTGACAACAGAACTCCATAACTTGAAGGAGAATTTCTTCTTTCCTCCCCAAGCAAGATTTCAAATTGAGATGGGAAATCAATGAGATGGAGAAATATTGGCAGTCCATTCAAAGTGACAGGAGCTGCAGAGAACCAGTCTCACACATGGGGAATTCAGCAAAGCAAAAAGAAAGCTTTTGTTTTTTCTCTTCAGAGAGAACTGCATTATGAAGATCTGGCCATGTTTCCACACTGTGGAAGTTATGCAGTGCAGGTACCAGTGTGCTAGAGACTTGAAACAGATGGGACTGGGGAAGCCTCAGGGTGTGAAATGAGCATTACTTGGTGCACAGGATGATGATGGCAAATGAAAGGTCAAGCAGGGTAGCATCTCAGACACAAACAGTATTATCTAGCAACAGATTTATTAAGAGAAACACATAGGAGCAGCCATTGCTCAAGAATAGATAGAGCATGGGTAATAGGGAGTAAAATGAAAGAATACAGCTGTTTGCAGACGATTGTCTTGTTAAGCAGCAGGTATTCTAGATCTCTGAAAAATTTCATAGCAGAAGTTTGGACCTGAACTTGCAAAGTGCTGAGCGCTTCACAGAAATTACTCAGCAAGCCCTGTCATCAGTCATTTTGAGGAAAAACAACTCTACCTACAGTCAGTCTAATTAATTTGTTCTACAGGCCTTTTTACAATGTATATCATGTTCTCCACAGTCCTCGTTCCCAGTATTTCTCCAATCCCCTTTGAAAACAAGATTCTTTGCTGCTGCAGAGAAAAACGTGTACCTCAAGTGTGTTATCTTAAAAGAAGCTGTGATCTTATAACAAAGAAGTGTTCACTGACACCACAAACAAATTCCAGCAGAGCTGGATACTCAATTGCAATTTTCTTTTTTCTTCTCTTTTTTAATAAATCAATATGAACATGGCACTTTGCCAGCTCTTCTGATAAAACAGAAGAAAATAAATTCAGGAAACTTAAAAGTAAATAACACTTGGAGTTTAAATATATCAGCTGGAGATGGGGAAGGGAAATGAATGCTTCTATTTGGTATGTGGAAAAAAGTCTACACTAAATTTCTTTTGAAGCCATACAGGGAATGTGACAGTGCCATTCTTCACAATCAAATACTACAGGATTCATTTTGAATTATGCAGCATCTCTTTTTCTGCTATGGTCTAATTGCATATTCTGGGGGTCAAGGACACTTTAACTAGACCTTCTCACTATGCCCTCTGTTCTCCAGAAACTAGATTAATTTCTATCTTTGTGTACATTGTTTTTGAGACTGTGAGCAGTGAATAAAGAACTGGCTGTAGGTGATCATTCCAGTTCCAAGAAAGGGGTGAGATGCTTTGTCACTACAGGATGATATTAGACAGGAAAGCAAGGCTTGCCAAGGGCTGTTTATCCCCTTTCTCCTGCATCTAGGTCTACATATAGTTATACATATGTATACATGCATACACACACTTTAATCACCTACTAAAGGAAGATTATAGACTGCAGACAGGTATAGCCATCAAGAATGTGACCACACAAACCCATAAACTTTGTCCGATATGCTTATTATTTAACTTCATTATACTGCAATGCCATAAGGGGAAAGGCTAGGTCTTTTTCTCAAGAACACAAACCACATTGATAACTTTTTAAAGTCACAGTAATATTTTATAAAACAGGTGCCCATCTGGGGCCTATTCTATGCATTGCCTCAAGATTCCTGCCAAATTGCTGCAGCAGGAGCAGTATAGTAACACTTAATTTTTTTTTTATTATTAAATTCAGCATGTAGTCCTTGTAGTACCTTCCTGCAACTCTTTAATGTTTTCCAGTGTTATACTCCCAGGCTAACAAACTTGCCTCACAAGCACTGCCCTCAAGCACAAAAGAGAAGCGCAGAATTCACTTTGGAAACTAAAGCAGCTCCCTCTACTGAAGAATGAAAGTCTCTAGCGCCATTTTAGCTTTGTGTATCACACTTGCATCCCTACCAAAAGTCCAGGTACCACCAAACGCATCCAATTTCTTACTTGTTGCCTTACTTCCTCATTAGGAAACCTGCACCTTTATGTCTACCACCATTTACCAGACCAGATAAAGAAAAATACATTCCCAAGACAAGTTTTAAACTGAAACTAGGGAGCAGAAGTAAGCAAAAGAGAAAAGGTAAGAAATAGGTCAATATTGAGTCCAAGGGAGCTGGAGTCACAAAGAAAGGGGCTCTTCCCCAGGAGCTATCAGCTTTTGAACAGTGCAATGGATGCAGCAAAGCACTTAGAATTGGGCAAATCAGCATAAGTTAGTGTGCAGCTGTGTATAGCTCTTGTTAAGGAGTGAATCTGGAATGCTTCACAAAAGGTGGGTACTGCACCACAGTGACCCATGACTGTCAAAGTGGAGAGACACCTGAATCTTAGCATAGGCACCCTGAAGCCACAAACAGGAAGAACACCCACTTTTGCAGAGACACAAGCCTACTTCATACAAGGTTTTTTTCCTTCACATAGGCTACTTGTAACATAAAAACCTACACAAACCAAGACACCCTCCTCCCCATCTTGTCCCCAAATGTAAAAGGGGAGTAAGGGCACTCGAAATCACACATATGAATTTTTTTTTTAAACAAATAATAATTTTACACTGATATTTGGAGAAGCATATGGCTAAAAGCTCTGGCTGCAGATGAGAATAATTCAAGCTTCCTTATGCGACTCAGGTAATACAATTCAATCCTGATTTTCTCCATCCGTACTATTTCAGCTATGAACCAGAACGTGCAGCTACACAGAAGACACAGAGAGAGGCTGTGGTAATTCAGCTGAGCTCTTAGTCCACGTTTGAGATAAATGAACAGCAACTTATTAAAACACAGAAGAGACTGGAGTTAACAGAACAATTTCAGAATGGGTTTATAAGCATTTGCTTCATAATCACGCTTGAGGTTAAGTCCTTGGAAAATTTGCACGCTCTTGGCATGCTACTGATCACAAGTTAACAATTCACATCATTACTGTCTTTTAAAAGTCATCACCTAACTTTCTTTTAAAAGTTTATGGAGGCTGTTATCTAACATTACTTCACACAAAAGCAACAAACTCCATCATAAATACTATTCCGTTAGGAATGCTGAGTGCTTATCCTGTGAAACTGGCTTTCCCATAGCATCTGAAAGGAGAAGTCATAGCAAGCCTGACCACACTTACTGAGAGAAGTGGGGAAGAGGGGAAGAGGGACACTTGGGTCCAGTTCCCTGTTCTCCTATATTCTGTAAATGCATTTACCAGTAATATGCAAAGTCAATTTGAGCTTTGTTTTCTGCCAGACTGATTTAGGGGTCAAACAGCACCTTACTGCACCTAACGGGTATTTTTTGGAACACAGGCAGAACTACTGCTGCCCCATAAAACACAATTCCTAGGAAGCTGAAGAGCTGTTGTCAAATCATCTTATGTTGGGATCAACAATCCCAACATGTCTACAGGATGTTCCCAAACCCTTACTGGTCAGAAAGAGCCATGCTGGAACACGGGACAGGCAAGAAACACGTCTGAACCCTGGTGGCAAGCAAGATCCACCCCTGTTTCTGAAGAAAATGCTTAAGAAAACCTCCCAGAAGAGAAAGTCAATCTAATGGGCTGCTGAAAGCAACATTTCTAGTGCTATCAGACTTAAACCAGTGGCTTGGGGCACAAAACTGTACTTCCTGTAAGTAGACGAATTATTCTTTCTCCATGGAAAACCTGGAGAGGGAGAACTAATGCATGTCTCTAATCACTAGATTTTTTTTCTCCCCTTAGCTCCTCAGGACAAAAGCCAGCTTGCCTTCATTTTTCCTTCTTTCACACTGGCTATTTTCATCTGCCATGAGATTTTTGGGGTCTAACATATTTACCTCTGAAAAAAGCCTAACCAACCCCAAATTTCCTTGTTGTTCCAACACATTCAAGTCCAGTAAAAAGTAGGTTACTCAAAAATACTTGCCGAAATAGTGATACAACTTCTCTCACATTCTTTACGATGAGCATTAAAGTG
>NW_009932970.1:6744-24742 GCF_000696875.1 Nestor notabilis
ATTTTCATAAGAATAGTGTCCAGGAATAAATGATCACAAGCAGCTAACACAATCCCATAGAACTTCATATTAAGTACACAGTACATACACTTTAAGACTTCTGGAATACTTAGGGCTAACTCCTGGCTGCATCTCAAGCTTCAGTTCTGAGGGGGGAAAACCCCAAAGAAACGTGCAACTGCCATGACATGGTAACGTTCAGCTGCTCTTAATGCTATACCAATTCATACCCACTAAGAATCAGATTGTAGACTCTTAAGCCACCTAAGCAACAATGTTAGCTTAAAGCTTTGCTGCTAATTTTTGTGACACAAAGCACCATAGAAGCCACTGCATGAAAAAGAGCGAGGATTTATGTAATCTCAGATACATCAGGTGAATTTTATATCAGTGGTTTTTTTCCCCACTGAACTGTTACCATTTCACTGATGTTGCTCACCACATAAGAACTATGAGGTTTTAGTTTAAAACAAAATCTACTGAGTTTTAATTGCAATGTTAGATTCTTAAATAATTGTAATCTAATCACATTTGAAAGATATATGTGAGTCTTAAATTAAGGCTGATTTAATTCAGGAAAGAATATAATGCTGAAAGACTATTGATTTCCATCCTTACAGCAACAAAGGAAAAAAATATAAAATACCAACCCAACCTGTCATGGACATTTTTTAAATGAAAATTCAAGCAGCAAAAACATGTTTGGAAACTCAGGGAAAGCGTAAGCTCTCCTAGAGGACATTTATCCTAAGAACAGCCAACACAGACAACTGAAACATTTATTTTGGAATCAGTCTATAAAAAAGCTATTTTAACATCTTTCCTACACAAAAGGGAAAAACAATTAACCCTTCTGATGGTGCAACATCTCACCACTTTGTTATTCCCCATCAGTCACTAAGTGTTTTCTGTGCAAACCAGCCACTAGAGGGTAGTGGTTCATAATTACCGAACACATACAAAAGTACGTAAAGTTTTTATAATTTGTTTTATTTTGACTTTTAAACCACACCTGCATACAGCACAGCCTCAATGCGGTCCTTGATGTGCTCAGCGTTGCTCTGCGATACCAGCGGAAGGTGAGATGTTCCATTAGGAGATGGCACCACAAGAGGTCCCACTAGAAACGCGCCAGCGGCGCCCAGGTAATTGAGCAGCGACGCGATGGCGGTTGCTGTGGCACGTTCATCCGGAGAAAACCATGTCGTGGAAAGAAACGGCGCTGCGTTCATCACAGTTGGCCCCGCCAAGCCATTCAACAGCTGCCCTCCGTGAATGAGCCTGGAATAGAGACCACAGCCATTTGGATGATAATTGCTTGCCCTTTATTTTTTTTTTTTAACTTAAGAAAGCATGTAAGATCTGGAGTGCTGGTGATGGAGCGACTGCAGAGAGAAATGAAAGTCCTGTGCAAAAAAAAAAAAAGGATACTCTATATACTAAAAGAAGCCCAATTAGACTCATTTAAAGAATCCAGAGCTACTCTGGTCTCACTGCCTCAGATAAATGGAGAAGCAAATGTTCTCTTCAAAGAAGGAAAGGAAGAGGGAATAAAAGGGACTTCATCTGCAGAAAAAAGGTATCATGAAAGAATATAAAGTATAAAAGGTGTAGTAGCAGGAAAGCTTTAAATTACAAATGTCTTAAACCTGACCCCTTGCCTGCATAAATCTTAACAGTAGATTTAAATTAGTTATAGCAGATCCAAAATTGAAACACTTCAAAATACCCTGCATATTTTTTCACTGCATTATTTATTTTTATTTACACACTCAGATGAGCTTGATGTGCCTACAGATGAGGAGGCTGAGCCATTGAGGTTTCAAAGAGAATCGTCTTCTCCAGCAATCTGGTCGTTCTCAACATACTGCTGAAACAGCCAAGCAAATCAAGATTTTTCTCATTTTTCACACTCACTGGGATTTAACAGATCAAACTGATGACAGGACAGAGATAGTACTTCCAAGCAGTGAAGTCTCTGCAAACCTTGGCTAAATATTAGTACAATGAGCCCATACAGAAAGGACTTTCTGAAGGCTTTCCTACATATGGAAGTCAGCCAGAAACACTCCACTTTGACTTTTCCAAAAAGTGATCAGCCATGAAAAGAAAAAACATTTTGGAAATTATATGAAAACTTGATGTCTAAAAACCAGCTAGAGAGTCAAACAAAATACTGCAACCCCCCAAAAGCAGATCTACCCATTTTGCAATAAAATGGTGGCAGATGATATTTTTAAATGGGTGGTGTTCTTTTAAGCATAGAAGGAACTTGATGTTATTGCTGCAAGTCTTGAGTTGTCAGACATAAAAACTACGGTCTGAAAACAGGGAAACATAAGCTGGCATTTAGGCAGTGTTTCAAGCCACAAATGGCTGAATAATATACAGCGTAGCAGGAGATTTTTAAAGCACACAAAGGAATAAAATATGCAAAAGAAATGCTGACAGACTCTTTATCAAATTAACAAGCTAGACTGCAATAAAAAGGAATAAATGCTACTGATTCTCAGTGGATTAGAAATTAAATTTTCAAACAAGATTTATATAAATATACAGAAAAAGAAAAAGCTATTACATATCATCTGAAGGAAACACTTTCTGAGCTGGGACAGAAGTAATATCCACTCTCACATATAAGCAACTTTTTTTTTTTTTCTTGAAGTTCACATAGCGGGGATAGATTTCATTACTATTTGCTCATGAGGCGCTTCAGACATCACCAAGGCATCATCAGACCTTTCAAATGCTTGTTAAACTGGGGGCCCCCAGTAAAATAAAATTAAATAGGTTTACATAAATAAAAAGCACTGTCTAAATAATGCTCTGGTACAGTTTTCTGGACAACAGAGTACATTAATCCCTTAAGGTTACTCTCCAATCCAGTATATTTTGCACAAACTAAGGTATCCTTGTGCACTTTGCTATTTTCATCCTACTTATCTCACTACAGTAAGTTATTCTCAAACCTATCCTGAACTATTCCATGGTATTTGCAGAGCTATGCTACATCCCGAGAAAGAGCTGCACTTCAGTAGCAAGTAAGTTCACTTATACTACTGTGATATATCTACTCTGTAGCAATCCTAAGTGCAAGTAAAACTCACTAAAACCAGAAAAAAGTACAATAGTCCTGCAGCACCTATGGGTATGTAGGCTCTTCACCAGGCAGGAAAGTTCTAGAAGAAAAAACCCAAATAAACCACCAAGAAAATCACCAATTTATATCTTGTGAGAATTATACATACTCTTTTCATGTACTTATACTTCCAATGTATCAAACTCTAGCATCTGAATAAACCTCTATAAATGACCTCTATACTCAAGGGAGAAACAGATACTAATTTTACTCTGGAGATCCAAAGGAAGAAAGTAGTATCTTAATCCAGAATTTTAATTCTATATTACCTGTCTTTAAAAAAAAAAAAAAAAAAAAAAAGAAAAAACCCACCAAAAAAACCCCACAAACCAACATAAAAGACAATTTTTGCCTCTCTGTAGGTCTCTTCCATCAGTGTTCTCCTGGCTGCTCGCTCTCTCTCCTACTCTCCCTGCCTGGTGTGCTCTCTGTTTCCACAAATTTGCCTTTCCATCTGTATTTCTAGCATTTACCAAGCTTGACATTACCATCCAGGGCAGAACATCTCTTATCTTCATATCAATAAACAGTATTTTCAGACTAAATTGCCACTGATATACAGGCTACTACCTCAGTACAAGAGATACTGAGCTGCTGGAGCAGATCCAAAGAAGGACAACAGAGCTGGTGAAGTGTCTACAGCATATGTCTCCCGAGGGAACTGGGGTTGTTTTGTATGGAGAAGTGAAGGCTCAGGGGGGACCTTAACGTTCTCTACAACTACCTAAAAGGAGGTTGTAGTGAGGTGAGGGTCAGCCTCTTCTCCCAAGTAACAAGCGATAGGACAAGGGGTAACAACGGCCAAACACACATATATTTATATACACACACACTTCTTTACATGAAATAAATATCTCATTTATTCCTAAACTGGTCTCTGAATTGCAAAAAGATGGAACAAGGGTTAGTTCAAATACAGCAAAAGAAATTAGAGATGAAAGACTCTTATTGTACTATATTGTGATCCATTTTCCAAATTATTGTCAAGTCACATTACAAATAACTTAAATTATATGATTTTCATAACTTCCCTGACAGAAGACTTTATATGAGTATTTAAGAAGTATCCTGGTTATACCTGCTTTATTAATTCCTCGTGTCACCGTTGCAACATCCTAACAGGCAACAGCAACAAAGAAAAAACAAATATAAAGCTATAAATACTGAAATTACAGTATCACTGAGCAAATTGGGTATGAAAAGTGAGATTATATAGAAAAAAAAGAAAAAAAAGAAAAAAAAATTTATTTTGGTGATTGATGATAGTACCACATATTTAAGATGGGAAAGAGCTTCCATTTACACTCAGCTCTATTTATCTTGTGCTCCCTGTATGGGTTGAAACTTTCCATGCATGGTCACAGTCCCATCAGGTACTGGATTTGTTAAGCTATTTAAAAGCTGTGTGTTGTGTAACACTATTTCTACATAAGAACCCCAGACACTTAGTGTTTCTACCACAGTATGTCTTAGGCCTGGACTTAAATGAAAGAAAATCTCATTAGTTTCTGTACTCAGATGGGGAAACAAAGGCAACAGTATAGGGAAAATTACTTACCTAAAAAATAAGTTTTAATAGAACAGATTTAAACCAAAATACTAAAATACACCTCCAAAGCTCAGTTCTAAGATGTGTTAATTGAACTTGGTTGGGAAGGCTAGGATTGGAGAAGTCATATCTGGATTTTAACACATTTTCACCTTTTCTTTGAGAGGCAGCACTGGGCCATCAGCTTCAGTGCATTGCTTTAAATCTTTTAGCAGCTATTTTCTCTACCAGCTTCTGATGAGCCCCTGGTCAACTGCAAAATTAGATTCCTCTGGGTCCTCGTGAAGACGAGATTTTGGTTCCTTTTTTAACTTGAAACATTTACCATGCTGCTCCTATTAGCTGCCATGTGAATTGACCACTTAGTCACTATTTAAACTTCTATACACATGCAGACAACAACAACAAAAAAAAAAAAAAAATAAAAATCAGCAATTGAGTTTTGCTGCTGTTGAGCAAAGTGCAAGGAGAAATGAAGTCACTGAGAGTGCTAGCCTGCTGCTGCACTAAGTCATTGTTGTAGCGTGCCTCTTAGTCTGAAAAAGTTTAGTAGGTGAATTGCTGATCCTAACAACACAAAAAGCAACTCCAGACAAAGACGTTGATATTTTACATAAATGGATGGCTGATTTTTCTTTCACGTCTGACAATTTCACTCATTGAAAGAAGTGGATTGCTCAACTCCTGCTAATTTGGAAGACAAATACGTTTATATAGCGATTAGCTCATTGTGGGAACTACTGGAAGCAAATGAAAAAGACCTTTCCACTGGAGGACTTCAGAGCACTTTTCAAGAGCTATGGAATTTAGCCTCAGTACATGATAACAAAGCAAGTAAATACATCCTCTATTCTAGAGTGTCTAACATTGATGTATGATGCAAGTTACTCACCCAGGAAAAGGAATACGAAAAGACATGGACTTATCCACATTATACATTAGCAGATTTATTATATGTTGAAGGGAACTGATACCAGTTTTCTAAAGAACCATCTCCGATTTTTCACAATCAAGTTACTACAATAGGACAGAACTTTTCCTTTAGACTCACAAAAACAAATCCAACAAAAGCACATTCTATTAAATAGAACCTGTTCAGGTACCTTTTAAGGCAAAGATAGAATTAGGGCAGTCAAATTCATGCTTTATAGCAATTCACTGCTCCAGAGTACGGGGAGAACCTGATGCAAATACTGTTCTGTTCATAACCTGAACAGAGTGCAGTAAGGCCCTATGCCTGGAAAAAGACTGGAAAATAAAAAACCTCTGGGTGAAGTAATGAATTCATCTATTAAAAATAACATTCTGATAGATGAATTTCATGGAAATGTACTTCCTTTCAATATTTTCATTAATGATATATTTATACTACAAAAGCTTTATGCCTTCTGGATATTCATGGATTGAAGCCATTAGCAATTTTTAGCTTGTTTTTAATGCATGTGACCATTGATATGTGGAATAACTTAAAGCTGGTTTTCCTCATCAGTAACAAAAATATTACAAGCAGAAAGCCTGAGTCACTGTGTGGTACATTTTTTCCAGCAATAAAGTGAAAAAGAAAGAGAAAAAACTTTAAAACATGCTTTTGATCATTTTCATCAGGAACTGGGCTTATGTTTTACCCCTGTACAAACCATGGCCTCAGCACAGTTGGTCACATCATTATGGGAGTGGGCTTGGAGAGGACCATAGCATCTCCCAGGCATCCCAGCCTCATGCCTCTTCTTCCACTTTTAAGACAAACAGCAAACACATTTACAATGGTCTGAAAAACAGTGAGTTTTGGGTTTAAATTTAAAAGGATTGGAAAAACAGAGTTACTCCAAAACTATTATTACTGAGAGTCTGTGAAGAGAGTGACAAAGACTTGCAAGGAGAGGAAGCAGCAACCTCAGGCCAAGACCTGTTATCTCTATTAGATGTACTGACAGAGGAAAGGGATGCAGTGGGCATACAGCAAGACCCCTGGCACTGCAGTGACAAATCCACTCACATCCTCACATCACCACACCAGGTTATTGTGCAGCCATCACAACTGTCACATGGATGAGAAGAAGGTTTCTTCACTTAAAGCTTTATCCAAGTTTGAAGGATGAAGGCACATGAAATCAAAGCTTCTTTTTGGCTTTTTTTTTTTTTAATTAAAGTTTGTTTGGTTTTTGTTTTTTTTTTTTTCTTATTTTTTTATTTTATAAAAGCTAACCCACTCCACAAACCCATTATTAAAAGAAAATATCTTTAAAGCAACACTAATGGAGACACACTGATCAAATACGAACAGACCCAAAATAAACAGCATTACTGTAAACACAAAGTAGGCAATTACATTATGGGCTGATGAGGCAAACAAGTTATCAGGGAAGGGCTCAAGGACTAGCTGCTCTCAGAGCTGCCATAGGAGAAAGCTGTTGGAGATTACTTAGCATAAGGCAGGTTCTAAGTAGGATTTTTTAGGAGAAGAGTAAGAGTGTACAAGAGGTACAGCAAATTAGGGAATGAGATAAACAAGACCTATTTAAACATTCCTGAGCAATTTTTCTTTGGCCAGTGAAAGAGGAAGAGGGTGTTTTGATTATAATGCAGCAACTTTGATATAAATTCGATTAATATGAATTTTTCTTTAAGGACAGAAATTAGCCAACAGAATAGAGTCACAAGACTAAGGCAAAGAGCTCAATATGATTAAAAAATTAAAAGCTTTCTACAGTTGAGTATAACACCTGCCATCACAAGATGCGTAGCTTGGGCAGCAGCAGGCGGGACCCCTGGGCAGCCAGGGGGACACTTATGCACCTACCAAATCCACCACTACCATCGACAAATAAGCAAAGCAGGAAAAAACAGTTGCCACTTAGGAACAACTCGCAGGACCTCTCATTTGAAACAGCAGCTTTGGAGCAGAGGTTAAAAAATAAAACCTGTGTATAAGATAAAGCTGGTGGAGGTAATAAAAAACAAGCTAAACTGTTAAATTACACAGTTATAAAAATCAAATATTCCCCATGAGAACCTACCTGTGAATGACCTGTTACCTTTTTTCCCTGCTTACCTCTTTTTCTGATACTAGGGATTAACCCAGCTCAGTTTTCTCCCAGCATTGCAGCCAAATACAAACCAGCAACTGCCATCGGCACCAGGCAAGTGCTTCATGTTAACATCTTCCTCCTACACTCACTGAGCTACAGCATACAAATAGGTGTGTTTATTCATCTCTTTACTCCCAGTACCACCCTTTAGATTAAATGCTTTTTTCATTCCACTTCCCCAATGAGTTAGAGAGCACACAACTTGCATCACACACTGTCTTTATTTCTTAGAGGCAGAGCCTTTTACCATCCTTTCCTAAAAGGCTCTTTTCATCCCCTGGAACACTTTATTCCCTTTTCTTCACAGCTGCTCCAGTCTGGGGTAGTTTTTTTGAGCACATAAGTGTGTTCAGTATTGCCAGGGAATACAAGAATCCTAGTATATCTTGTCTTTACTGGAACTGCCTCTTCTGAGGTGCCCCTTTGCATTTTTGTGCAAGAGAATGGTGATTCACGGTTGCTTTAGAATTAGAAAAGACAAATAATAAAATGATCATTGTTTAGGTTTTCAGGGATGAAAAATGCAAACCATGGAACTATTAAAGAATAAGTCTAACAAGAATAAAATACAATGTAGGTTGAAACTATCTAACAGAACAAAATGTACTAAAAATATGGTAAGAGTGAATTTTCAAATATAATAAAGGAAAAAGATAACATCAACATATGATGCAAAAAAAAAAAAAAAAAAAAAAAAAAGAATCCTAAGAAGTAGTATTATTAAACAAAAAAACCCAAAAACCTTTACAGGATCTAAATTATTGGTGTGTGCCCCATAAATGATTCTGTAAATAACTGCTCCTGTTTGCACTGTCATTCACAATGTTACTGTTTTGCTGGCTTCCCAACAAATGTTTTAATGGTATTTATTGCCAAAGAGCACCCTCTCACTGCCCTGACTCAAGGCCCTCAGTAACTACTTCACTGTTGTGAAATCTAATGTGAAGGTCAAACACCACCAGCCCACTGCATACCACATTGTAATAAATTGCTTGATATATTCAATACAAATGACAAGTTATGTGACATCCTTTACTTCCATGTCTTTAATTATCCTGTCTTTCGAAACATTTTAAGAAGTCTTACATCACACAGTCAGTCTTGAAAGCCACAAATTTATGGCTATAGGCTGATTTCACCATTTTTTTCCTTCCTTCTTGTAAGTTTCAGTTCATACAGCTTTTTGCCTAGATTTATTATTTTACAACATATGGAATACCTAAGATGTATGTACATCTATTCATAAACAAAGAATATGAGATAAATATGAAGTGTTATGTGTGTGGGGGGAATCAATCCTGATTCTGCCTATGAAAAAATGGCTTCCTAGCAATGTTAAGGTTGAGGATAAAGTAATGAAATTTTAAAATAGTCCAATGAAAATATTCACTCAGTGCCAAATAACAGTCAAAAAGGAAAGGACTGGACAAAACACAGGCAAAAAGCGTTAGTGATGCTCTTATAACCTTCAGGGAAGGCAAGAAGGTACAAGTTCAGGAATGGTCAATTTGATATCATCGTTTTTAATGTTCTATATAATTTACATTAGCTATGAAAGTTAGAAAGAAAATTAGAAAGGATTCATCATCTGAGCCTTAACTTTTAAAAATCAAATTCATTGCCTCATATCTGGCACATTTGACAAACCCAGAAGTGCATGGTACCTAAAAAAAAATTCTTTTTAACCTCAAAGTCTGTATGATACACACAGTAACCTCATAGGTTAGTGGGCTAGGGAGGAAAGCAGGTAGGTAAGCACATTACTATTCCATGTATAAGATGGTTCCTCAATCTCACATGCAAGTCCATACTTCTGCATTTTCACCATGCACTCCCGCTTCAGTCTTCACTGAATTTATGCAGTTCTGGCATGGATTTCCACCACAGTTTTAGGTCACACACTGGCAGAGAACAAAAATTCACCATAAGGAACAGCTGCTTCAAGATACACACTCAAATACGCAACCTCAATTTTCACTCATACAAGTCACGCATATACACAGGCATCATGTGAACTGAAACAAGAGGTTAAGGTTTGTGTTTAAAACATGACTCGGAGAACTTGAGATAGTCTTAGTCTGCTGTTACACACTAGAGCAAAAATAATAATTACAGACTAGAAAGGAGCTGAAGAATGCACTTGGATATTACAGGTCTGCGTAAGATAAGGTGCATAAAGCAGTCAGGATTAAATGTCAGTCTTAACGGTAATTTCCTCATGTCTGTGATTGTTCTGATAGGCAATGGGCTTTAGTAGCTTTCCTTAATGTTAAATTACAAGAGCTTAGGGAGCAGAGACAGCTACAAAGTAGGAAAAAAAAACCCCAAAACTAAACCTGACAAACCTCATGAACGTTCTTGCAATTTTACATATCTTAACTCTGACGAAGCATAACTGCCCCACAGAAATCCTTTGGTATATTACTGCAGAATACCCAGGGACTGAAGGAACATACTACAAAACATGTAAAAGCATTTAAAGAAATTCCAGTTACACTGGCTTCTGAAATGCTCCAGTATTAGCTTGTGTATGATCTTGTACATCTGGCTCTGTAATGTTCAAATTGTTGTAATAACGCATATACACATTCAGAATAAGTGTACAGTTTAGTGCTCAGCCAGTTGTTGCTAATGCATTAAGCAGTAATGTTAATCAAAAAATATTACTTTATTTGGTACCACACTTCAAGTAACTGATAAAAACTCACCTTCAGCCTTAGCCCTCATAAAAATGCAGGTTACCTGGTATAACAGCACACGGTTTGTACAATTATTTACAATGTCTCAAGAAACATTCACTGAAAACCATCCTTTTGCTTCACGCAGTTAGCTGTAATTAATTCTCTGTAGACTTTTAATCAAACTGTGTGAAAGATCAAACTACTTTCTCAGGTAGAGCTGCAGTTCTTGATTTTTTTTTTTTTTTTTAAGTAGACTAAGAAATAAATAACTCAATTTCAGCTGGAGATGATGCATATTTTCACAGCATGAATAAATGAAATTAGCAACCTTTTCCATCAGGATTCTGCTCATGCTCTTTTTTTTCCCCTCCATATAGTTTTCAATAAAATGTATTATATTTTATTTCATCAGACTCTATACAGTCCACAGCCTTTCTTTTCTTTGGATGTTTCTCCTTAGGCATTTATTTCATTGTTCGCCTATGTCTACTCACTGCACTTAAACTGGAAAGACTTGTTTAAAGGTGATCAGAACACGTGGAAATTCTCCTTCCCACTCCCCAGATGATACCTCACATTTGAATCTCATTTGGGAATTTCTTCTTGGGTTGTTACTGTCTCCATCCTTGCTTTAGCAAAGTCTAGGGCAGCACGAATCTTAAATGAAAAGCTATGTAAGACATCACATTTCATTCAACTCATCTGGCCCATTAAAAAAAAATAAAAAAACAATATATTTAATCCAAGACTGGTCAGAACAGATGACGTGGATGTTCAGCAGCCCTTTGCATCTCGAGAAAAGGTAAAATAAGGGCACAATGAGGACAGCTCTTCCTGGCCACCTTAATAGTACATTTTTGCCTTGAAAGGGTCACTGTGAAAGGTAGCACAATATGGTTAGTTCAGCCTCCCCTGCTCACAAAGTCCTTAAACAGCACGGTGAAATGGGCAACTGGCATCAGGAGTACCTTGGGTGCTTCCTTATACTTACTAAGCACCAAAGACCCAAAACTGCATCCCTCTGACTTGCCGCACTGCACTTAGTTTTACAAAGTCATTCGTAACATACTAGCTACTTACTTCTGATCGGGGCTAGTTTTACAACCAATGCATTTATTACATTCTCATTCTTCTCTCTAAACCCTTTCCTTTGGTAACCCTTTACCCATAGTACCCAGTCATCTGCCTTCTACTTCACACCAAACATTTTCTTTCTCAACTTAAAGGTTTCCAAAATGATTTTAGGGTAGGGATAGGCAATACTAAGGAGAAAAATGAACACTCTGAAATAATACAAGGACTGCCTAGAAGCTGACTAGAATTCAGGGAGAGGAACTAAACATAAAAACCTTTTCTAAGTAAGTTCTTACTGCTTACATATTATGCAAGGATAACTAGTGAATAGATACTGCTAATAATGTTTTTAAAGAAGCAGAAAAATGAAGCAATGCCTGTACTCCTTCCTCCTTCAGCATAAGGCAAAAGAAAGGTAAGAGAACAAGTAATGATCCATATTCCCTGGCTGTATAAACTGAGTGCAACACCTGTACTTACTGAGGATTCTGAGGTTCAGGACATGCTGACAGGACAATTGAATTGTTTGGATTGTGTGATTTTTAGGAAGGAATCTCTGTCACAAACTCTTACATTGCATGTGTATACAAGTCATTCATTTCAACCGCAGACAAAGTACAATGCTGCTTTGGAATACAGACTGGAAGAGGCTACATGAAAAAGGCCATTTTATGTAAAGTCATCTGTCTCACTGCACAATCCCATACATCCAATATGAGAAACATGAACTAATTATATAACATTTGCATAGAAATTACATAGTTTGGGTTTCTGTGGCGTGATTCCCTGTGTGATCTCAGGCCAGTTTCCAAACCTCTCCAAATCTCTGCTTTCTTGTTTGCAAAGCAGATTAATATTAGTTATGCAGGACGGGGTGAGGCTTAATTAAGTTTGTAAAGAGCTTTCTGATCTTCAGATACTATGTAGAAGAACTAGAAAAATCCATTTAAGAAGCAAAGAAGCATGTAAGCCCACATCCACACAATAAATATTTGGTGTATCAAATTGATGCAGAAAAATTGTACTAACATTTCTTTGCAGAAGCAGCAAAAATTGCATTAGCAGAAAGCATAAAATATGTATATTAAAAATAATTCACTTACTTCTTCCTAATTTCTAGGTCTGAAACTGGAACACATCTCAGGCCAGCTCCCAGTACCATGAGGGATGATGTTAGTAATACAGTTACCCTCAGACCTAAGATGAAAAAACAACAGTATTTTAGAAGTTAAGTCAGCAATGTTACAAAACCAATATTGCCTAAATATATATATATTTACATGCAGTCACACAGAAGTAATACAAATATCTTTCATATTATAAACATTTTGGTGTTGATATTAATTACAAGTAGATTATGAAAACCGAAATTCTTGGAAGTGGAAAGTAAGAATAAAAGTATCATCAAAATGTACACTATTGCCTTCAGCATTGGAAGGATCGGGAATATGCTCCAGTGTGTGATCTGAAATCTCGGAAGATCCAATGACAAATCTGGAATTGTACATTCTTTTCCAACTACTTAATGAACACAGACACAGCACTGTTATTGTTTTCTTCTGTAATGCAGATACCCATTTCATCTTGAAGAAATAACCATTTATTCAGGGAAAAAAAAAAGTTCAAGTTGTTTGGGTTTTTTTTGCAGTCCTTGCAATCAGGCCAGGTTTTTGCTGTGCTCAGCTCAAATATAGTTGTAAATATAGTACATCAGAAAAAAGCTACAATTGAATAATGCCTTGAATAAGTTTTTTCCTCATACTGCGATTCTCAACTGAGAAGCACTTAGATGAGAAACAGCTTTACCTTAGCACTGCAATTCCTTTGCCAGCAGTTTACTTGCTGCTGCTAAGGTGTTTCCATCAGCAGCAAACAAAAAGAGAAAGGTGACAGCTGAGAGGCTTAACCTCCAGAATCTTGTAAAACACCAAAACCATAAATATGCACAATTAAAAATCGCTGATACAGTGTATATCTGTAAAGTTGGAAAACTTGAAACAATTTCACAGCAACAAACAGAAAATAAAAGGCAGAACATAATAAAAGCAATTAAATGATAACAAACACCCAGCTTCTCTAAGGTTCAGGTGAAAATAGTAACTACCCAAAACACAGACAACAGATAAACAACAAGTTCCTATGACAACTCACCTAACAAAGAAACAATTTCCGTTCTTTCTAAACCTGCTAACTTCCCTCTATGTTAATGACTCCTGTAATCAGTACAATTCAACCAGTTGTCACATTAAATATTTTGTCTCCATGTGAATTTAATGGGGCTTTTAGAGCAAGTATTTTTCTAAAGTGAAATTTTAAAGTACAAGACACCTCTTGCTCTTATTGAACAGCTCTTAGTGAATTTCACTCATGCTGGACACTGCACAAACCAAAACAAAGAATGCTCATCTCAAACAACCAAGCCCAAGCCAATCCAAACAAAAAGCAGTTAATGTTACAGGTTGTCTGAAATGGAAGTATGACTTCCCTTGGTATGGATCAGTCATTAACAAAAGGAATGCTACCTGCAGTCCTGCAACTCCAGACACCTCATCCCTGATGCCCTGGAGAAGTATCATCAGATGAGAATATTTGTTTCCTTGAAGGGTTTCCAACACCCGCCCAGACTTACTTCCTTGACTTTGTGCTCCAGCAGCACACATGTTGCTGTTAAACTGGTTTTTCAAGTGTGTGTGTGTGTGCGTGTGTGTGTGTGTGTGTGTGTGCGTGTTCAGAAAGCCCTAACTAAATGCCTGGATACCACAGATGTTCAAAATCTTCATGATTTCCTCGTTCTCTTGGCCACCATGTGAGCCTTCGTGACATGCTTAACCCCTTATTACTATATCGCATATGCTGTCGGCCTAATCATTTGTATCAAGAACGCACATGTGATGCTTTTGCCTTTTCTCCTAGGAAATGAGTCTCAGTTAGCATTGCTTTTGTGCATAATGAGAACTTGTGTGAAATGAGAAATAGAATTTTATTGATGGAAAAATCAAAACACAAGTCTCAACTGAAAAATCTGAAGTTTTCCATTTGGAAGTGCTGCTGCAATGTTACAGGAAAGCTCTAGTAACATACATATCACCTTATTTTCCAGTTAAACAACAGTCTTCTTGAATTACATTTCACAAAGCACAGCATGTCCTGCCTTCCAGGAGACACAAGGACAGAGACAGCCTGGAAGGTCCTGCTCATAGGGTGCCACAGGAGGCACAGGCCAGGTGTAAGCCCAGGGCACAATGCTAAGCAGGTATTATAGAGAAATTTAAGTCACCACAGGAAACACGAGGAGTCTTTCCAATTAAAAAAAATATTTTATTTTTAATTTTTAAAAATATCCCCCAAACAAAAAACACAAACAAAAAAAAAAGAAAAAAATGTTTTAAATGTGCAAAAATGTTTCCTAAGAAAAACAACGTGCAATTCAGTGAAAACCAAACTGGATGCTGAAGTTTTACCCCAGCCCTAAATTTAAGTTTATCTTTAATGCCGACCTTACATGTCTGGCAATTTTAAAATATAATTACCAATTAAAGCCTCACAATCATATGCATTTGATCTCTTCAAACATTCTTTGAAGTCCTTGTCTTGAACACTATACACAGCAATGCACCATTTCTAAATGTTTTGATTGCACAGGTTATTCTTTTGCCTTTTTTTTAACATATCCCTAAAAATTCTTTCAGTTAAAGCTCCATGTTGAAAATGATGACACCAAAGTGAACAAGTAAAAGACTGTCAGACAAGCAGCGTGTTAGACATTTTCTTTGCTAATTACATGATGTATTTCTACCCTCTAAGCACCTTCCCCTTCTGTTTTGCTTCACATTTCAACTCTCTGAATCTACCCTCCTTTCCACCTTTGTTAGAAATTGGTCTTTAATAGTATTTTTATAATTATTTCAGTATTTTTGCTTTGAGCACTGCAGTGGTCCTTAATCTGAATTGGACATCTTGTATTACTCTGTAAGGCGCACCCGAGTGTTTCAGATAGCAGCACACATCATGGGGACAATAAGGCTAAGTAATCAATCTAACCTGAAAAATAAGCCTGTGAACCCCACAAGAAATTATTCCTCTAGTTTAAAAGATCTAAGCAATTTATACAACCAAGATTCTGAGTAGATGTAATTAACTTCATTAATTTTACCCTGCAAATGCGTAAGGAGAGGGGGAGTGATGAGCACTACAGTTTATTAAAAGCCACAATCTAGTCTCCTTCCGTCAGAGATTTCTGACACATGGCTGGAAAGGGAAGAAAGTCTTTTAAATAGATTTTCTGCCAATGGAGAAAGTTTTCTGTTCTCTAGAGCCTTCCTCATTAGCTGTTCATTCCCACCCTGCTCTTGCAGGAGTTCTCTGGGCCCCCCAGGTGGCAACTGACTGTTGAGCAAAGTGTGGCCACGTTCAGAATGGCCAAACAGCATTGACAGCAACAGAAAAGTCTCAGCTAGCCAGAGAAATTGAGTCAGTAATAAGAAGACATAAATTACCATATATGAGTGAAACGGTCAATATTGTTCAACTGTTTAACCCTCCTGTGGCTAATAACAGTCTGCTTTACAACTTCAGCAGCCCACACTGCATTTGCTGGGTTACATTTATTTTTAAAACAACTACCCCCGAACTCCTGCCACTATTAGAGATTTAACACAAACTCTCAACCCACAATCCTCCTAACTCTCCTAAAAAAACACCTTTTAATCCTGCCAAGACCATGTTGTACTAGTAAACCTTACTGATTACCTCTGCCGTCAGGGTATGCTGATCAGATCAGGCCCCTGGGACACTTCTAGCTGGCCCACTAGCTTCCTCTCCCCTCTGATGCTGAGAAAGCAGCTGCTGCACACACACTGTGTGACGAATCCAGGGCCCCCACCATCCACAGCACAACACAGAAAACAAGCAAAACCCAACCACACTGCAGCATGGTCTCATGCAGGAGTGGGAGGCAGCGGCTGCCAGTGGCACCCAGCTCCTTTTCAGCTCCCTCACAGCAACATACAGCGACAGCATCCCATATGTGGGTGTTGCACCCCCCAAAATGCCTTACTTTCAAGATGCTTTTTAAAGCACATGAAAAGAAAATGCATTCCCCCTCCACTGCGTTACTGACTTGGAACCCAGCAAGTGATTTATTATGCCTAGTTTAATAAGAAATTTAATAAAAGATGTTATACAGCTGCAATTAACTCCTCATTCCAACTATTTATCAGTTTGTCACTCAGAAAAAGAACATGATTCAAATGCTTAATGCTTTTGCAAGCTTTTGAGAAGTACGACCATTCCTTCTCTCACCCATTACCATAAAACACGTGACTGACAGACTGTAAAAAAACTGTAAAAACCAAATCCTTACTCACACAAAACACATATTCAAGTCAAAATTGTCTTCACATCGAAAAGTACAAGTTTCTACTTCTGCTTAGAAGTTTCTATTTCTGCTGTCTAGTAGCACTGAACACCCCGTGCATCCCCCGGCTGAGGCCAGCATACAGAAGCAGCCCAGCTACTGCTACAGACCCACAGCGACCAACACACTTCTAGTTCAGAGCATCACAAATGGCAGATATTGTTTGGGCTTGGTTTCCACGCCCCTGCAATGAACCATCCATCTTATGGGGAGAACTCCAGCTGGATGTGCAGAACAGACAGTTTTCACCTTTTTGCTAAGACTCAATGGAAGTTTGCCCAGAGGAAAGGCTGCAGGATTCAGCCCTCTGCCTAGCATGGTGGCAGTGGATTTCCCTTATATGGCTCACACACCCCCCTCTCAAATGCAGTAGCATTTGAGGGGTTTCCTTCCTTCAGCTGCAGATGCTAAAATCAGTCCTTACGAACACAGACTACAACAAGGCTCTAATTAGAAATGAGTGACATCAGCCTACTGCGCATTTTCACAATTTTTAAAGAGCAGGCTGGAAGCAAGAACAGTCTCTTCTGACACGGAACTGAGAGCACTTCCTTAACTACTCTACTGTTATTCTGACTAAACCATATCTAGTTAAATATTAAAAAATTATAAAATCCTCTTAACCCACACATACCAGGAAATAAAAGCCTCCAATTTCAACAGCCATTCCAATAATTCACTGTTAGTTTGTGCTTTCCCTTCCAATTTAAAGCAAGTTCAGTTTTCAAACAAATTCTTGCCTTGCCTATCTTGACAAAACAAAGCACATGTATTTATCCTTCTACAAAAAAACAACTTTTACCTTCAGTTTCAGTAAGCAAAGCACCGAGCTCCAAGTCTTTTGCAATTTTTCTTTGGTCCTGGAATTGGTTTTGTGTCTTGTCTAAATACCCTCCTTATTGTTCAAGCATCCTTTTTTATATGGATTTCCTTGTGGGATGCCAATTCTCCATTTCATAGGTCTGTTTCTCTTCCTCCTTAAAGCATGCCTTTACATTTAGCCATAATAAATAGCCTGATTAAACAATAAATAAAATAAATTTTTATATA
>NW_009932971.1:0-22029 GCF_000696875.1 Nestor notabilis
AACCCTAACTATTCTATGATTCTATACTCTGTGACACCGCCAGTACTTTCATTCCATCCCTTAGGATACAGCCAGCAATAGTCTATTCCCTGTGATACTGCTACCACCAACATTCCATCCCCTGGGATGCAGCCACCAATATTCTATCCGTTGTTACACCACCAACAACAACATTCCATCCCCTGGGACACTGCCACCACCAACATTCCATCCCCTGGGACAGTGCCCAGCCAGCAGCATTCTGAGCACTTCAGAAACTGCCATCACTAAGATTCTATTCCCTGGGACACCACCACCACCATTCCATACCCTGGGGCACTGCCACCACCTATTTTCTATCTGCTGACACTTCACACTTGATATCCAGGCCTGATCGAAATCTCAGCCCTTGGCTGCTCACAAAAATGGCTGTTGCTTTTCACCCCTGTTAAATGCAGTGGGGTGGAGAAACTCCACAGCTGAGGCCTGTGAGGAAAACAGCCAACGCCAAGAGCCCTCTGTCACTCCTGTGTATGCTGGGACACAGCCTCTTGAGCTGGGGCTGCGGTCACGTCAGATGTTCTCACTGTCCTGTTTCACCCCAGTTCCCCTGGCCTCCAGGATACGGATTAGGTGAATCCTCATTATTTTTGCGATTTTTCTCCTGTCTAAACGTTCTTTGCGTGTACTATGACTAAATATTACTAGAAGAGATTAGAGTGAATAACGATTATAGTAAACATTCCAGAAAATACATGTTAAAATATCAAAATATATGCAACACCATGTTTGCACACACACAAATATTCTTAGGCATATAAGATTTTTCGCTTTGCTTGTTTAAGTCTCAATGTAGTCTAGTCCCTTAAACAGACCCAGGAAGATCATCTGAGCACAGGAATCACAAGGAGCCCCTATTTAGTTTTCCATTAAGATAACAGCTGATAAAAAACAGTACTTGTTAGGACTGATATTTCTGGATGACTTGTACGAAACAAGATCACTGTTTGCTCTGAGGATGAGGACAAGTCAGAACTATCTCTGTTTTCTTGGATCATCCAGCAATCTTGGTCAAGAAGAATGAGACCCCATGCTTATTAGGCTACCTATGGGCTTAATTTGTACACTTTCAAGTAAGCAGGAAAATTAACCTGCTGTACACAGACTAATTACTCAACAGAGTCCCCAGATGAAGCTGTGGGCATTTACATCATGAACTACATGTAACTGATAGTTAGAACTTTCATGAAAAGTATAGCTTGGTCAAAGGGTCCGTGTGGTCCCTTCAACCTGGTATTCTATGATTCTGTCTATGATTGAATTGTGGGCTTGGACATTCAAAACAAGCAGCAGTGGGAGATCTTGAATTTTATTCATCTGCCATTACTTTTTCTTTCTTGTCTTCAAAATGCAGTCATTTACATGATAAACTATAGGCCAAGTCTCACCTCACCTCTCATTCTTCCTTGCTCACTACAATGTTGAGTTCCTGTTGAGCTCTGCATCCTGATAAGCTAATATTTCCATTAAAACCACCTCAGATTCCATTCAAAGGATTCTACAGAGACCTGAATGAGGCTAAAGGGAACTTTACCATGTTACTGTATTTAGTGTTTTATCTTTTATATATCAGAAGGGAAGAAGGAAAAGCAGACATTCCTTCAGACTCAGAAACTTCTTCATACAGCTTTGTGCTTCATATAACATTGCACATTGACAGTGGAGCTGTGGACTCTGCTGTAACCTGCTGGGTGCATCCATAAGTACTTCTTGGTGTCACATTTTTCAGGTTGCAGCATCATCTTGTCAATGATCATGCTGCCAACATTTGCAGTAATTTAAATAATTGCCTGTTAACTGTGCATTACACCAGTAATCCCTAAATAATTGGGAAGACTTACGGAAACTGTTGCATGCAACCAACTTAAATTTAGAATCAGGCTATGAATCAAAACTTCCTACTTACAACTTGGAGTACTGTATAATGCACATGAACAAACTATTTTGTAGTGAAGTATCAATACAATGTATTGTAAGAGTATTTTTTCATTAATACATTCCATAACAGGGATCAGTAATGAAACTAAAATGTTTTTTTCATGTTAATGAAATGTGGCTGATTATAGTTTTAAATAAAAAAAGAAAGAAGTAACCTAAGAAGTTCAGAGGACCTTTTAGTGCCCAATTAAAGATTTTCCAAGTGGAAAGTAAAATGCCTTTAGTTGCACTGTTTCGTTATTTCCAGATGTCTAGTACACTGAACCCTGCACTGCCACGTCAGCACTACTCAGGCTGTGGAAACCATGTTGTCATTTATTTATATTACTGTAGCATCATAAACTGGGTCAAATAATTTGAGTTCACCAAGCTGAGATTTACAAATTGAAGACATATTTTTCTGGGGAAAAGAAAATAAAAGAAAGAAATGCAGTTTCATAACATCAGAAATTACGTGTCCTTTAAAGCCTATTTTTCACAGTCTGGAGTATCATTCCTGGAACAGATATTAAGCGTAGTTAAACCAAGCTACTTTTTATTTGGAACGCTCAATCACTTTCTCTTAATATTCTACACCTTACATATTCCTTTTTATTTAGTTCAAAAAAGACTGTTTGGGCAATAAAACTGGCTGATTACCTACCCTAACTATATGGCCATAAATAACTTATGGTGGCTGGGAACCTTTAACTGTAAATGTGGAATATAGGCCGCTGGAATCATCTTAATGCCCTTGTAAATTCCCTGTTTAAGTAAAAAAACTGTTTGTTTTCACAGTTGGTTTATTCTTAGAGAGGAAATAGAATGAACCTTTGAAGACAGTAGCCATCTGTCATATGAAAATGCTCTATTGTCTATTGCCAAGCTGCCAACTAATTTGTAGCACTCTGCTTTCCTAAGCATATCCCAGATTTTTAAACAAAAGCAGACTATACCAATACTCACATTTCAGAACATTCAAAGGATGATAAATAATACTATGAGATTCCCATCCTCAAAAGCTTTTCATAGAAACCTTATTCAGATCCTCTCAGCTGCTAGACTTCATGAAAGGAAATAAAATCATTACATGATATTAATTATTATCTAATTACTTGGTTTGGTGCCACAGAAGCACTAAGTGTAATTATGACTAGTAGGTAATATGGCAAATAGGAGGAGAAATTCATAACAATCTCTATTTTTATTTACTGTTTCTGATCTGAGAAAGGATGAAAGCATTGTCCATTTTTTGCTCAAGGCCACTGTATTGAAAACTCATACCTGGATGATTTAAAGGAGTTAAAACCTGCCTAGTAGCTGCAATTTGGACTTCATTCTGTTTGCAGTTTACACTGCAAATCCAGCTCCCACAGCACAGCAAAGACACAAATCCAACCTAGGGCAAAATGAATTAATTTTATCTTCAAAGGGAATAAACTCTAAGCCACAGAGAACACCATATCTACCTGTGACCTTGCTGGTAGAACAGTACTTAATGATATTGAAACATATGTGTTGAGTTCAAAGAGATCTCTGCAAATAGCCTTGGAAATGTTTTTATCTTCCAAGGAAAAATATTCAAATCTTACCCTCCCAGCACTGATACGAAGAAATCAATTCATGTTTTGTATGGGTTTATCATTTGATTTGACTTTAAGATCCAAAGTCAATTTGAAAGAATGATTCTTCAAGCTTTAGTTATCTCTTCAGGCTCATCTCCTCTGTGATTTGTTACTGCCAGCTACTTAAACCAATGCTGACAAAAGACAGATTGAACCTAGTAATTAAATGTGGTAATAGAGGCCAGCACAGACCTACAATCTTCATTTTTCACATTCACTTTTAAGCAGGAATTTTAATGAAGCCAAAAGGATCCTCTGGGTGTCAGTAGAATCTAGCTCTACAATCAGCATCCAGATTGCCTGCTTGGACTTTTCCTTTGTCCTCACAGCCTTGGACCTGGTGTCAGAGCAGAGGTCCCAACATCAAAGTTTGAGGCTTTCATCAAAGCTGTTAATTTTCTGTGAAATTTAGCCACTGGCATTCTCCACTAGGATTGTTGTACTGCAGCCTGGGGACTCTTTCTGACATAGTAGTCAATACAGTGACAACATCCAGGATCGCAGCCAGAATTAATGCCCTTTAAACAGTCACATACTACTCTAATGCTTGTTAACCTCAGTGCAGAAGCTCTTTCATTTTACTATCTACCTTTATAGATCTGCTGGGTCCATGTTGCTGGTACAAGGAACTGCATTCCTAATAAGCCTGGAGTGAAAGGGAGGGCTAAAGAGGGGGTATATACTATCTCTCTGCTTCTAATTACAAAGACTACAGGGTTTGACGACAAAACCTCCCTGTGCTCAGAGAATTCAGTCTCCCCCAAGAGCATTAGCTACCCCCTCTCTCACAATCCCTCTACAGGGCCTGTGATATTTTTCCTCAGGCTACTTCCTACCATGCTTCTAGCATCAGTCCCCCCTATGAGGATAATCCTTAGTTTCTCTCTATCAGAGAGAAATATATCAACTTTTTACCTCCAACTGTTGGTTACTCAAGCATAGAAGAAAAGATTAATTATTTCCCTTAACCTTGGAACGTACACTATCAAAAGCTTCATTTCCTCCTGTAACTACACACATCTTTGGAAAGAAGTTCTAAAACATGATGGCTCTGAACTGATGATGGTTTCAGAGGAAACCCATAGAGTTTCTAACTGATTTCATTCCATGTTACTACGGAGCTGATCTACTGAAACTGAAGCAGAGATGAGAAATACCATGCCTAGTTGCTACAGAACATACGTCAGGTTCCAGAAACATTGCTGTACTGACAATGTTCACACTTTTTATTGATATTATTCCATTTTTACTGTCAGAAATTCAAACAATTCACACAATTTAAAATGTATTTATGCAAATCAAATTGGTTTTGTTCATTACCATATTATTGTTCACAAAGTGAATACCAATGAGAATGAAAAACATAAGATCAGGCCTATATACCCAAAAATTAAAACTCCAAATGGTATGTGAAATGTTATGCATTTTCTTCAGGAATACAAGTGTTCATTTGTAGTGAATTGTGAAAAAGACAATGGTAGAGTAAAAATCTGATTATGAAACACATTGACTGTGAAAATTATACACAAACCAGATCATAGTTCTTTTACGTAAGTATCTACCTTACCTGTATGAAAATCAGGCCCTGAGAGTATACAGAACCTTACATATGTGTTGAAACAAGACAGTGTTATCTTGACTGATAAGTAATACAGAAAGAAGAGCCGATTATGGAAAATTCAGCTACAGTAAGAAAAGGTATTCTTCCAAAATATAGTGATAAGAAAGAGATATATGGCTTTTTAAAAGAAAATCTACTTCTTTTTTTGTCAGTTCAGATATGCAGAGAACATAGAAAAAACATCTTCAAAAGTCAGCATGACACTCCCTTTCATAATTTTTCTGCTAACACTGAGACTGCATAAGAGGAAGTTGAATAAAAGCTGACAAATTCCAAAGTTCATAATTTTCTGAAAATCCTATTCTTCTTAAGACCTTCTTACTTAAGTAGGAACACAACAAACGCTGTCATTTCATAACAAAAATAAGTAACTGTATTATGAAAATATCTAATAAAGTTTAAGATTGTACTGTTGGAGTGAAAATGAAAGGCATTCATAATGCAGTGATACATTATCCCACATAACTGCAAGAAGAGATGTATTTCTATTTTCATAGGCTAATGGAAATACGGATTATAAGTTCTCCGAATTTTCATTGAAACTGATTTAATTTTGGTTGGCTTGCTGTTCATTGTCCATGTATCCCAGTGAATCCCAGTTGCAACATATCTACCTGTGTAGCGATGAACACCATTAAGGTTTGCAAGGCCACATTGGTTGAACCACCAGCCAGTGTTATCACTGAAGTTACTGCAGCTCTTTACAGGCTCTTCTTTAATAGTGCACATTGGCCTGCATCCATCATTATCAACATCTAATGTGCTGAAAGGCATTGAATTCTGGTTATCTTCTTTTCTGTATCCTCTAAATGCATCACCTAAGTACCACAGATAAAACAGAAGGATAAAAGGAAGAGTTATTTATGGAGAAGCATTTCTTACTTGTTGCATACATCACAAATTTTTCCTCTGCATTTAAGAGAAAAAGAGATTTCTTCAAAAGCAGTTCAAGAGTATCAAGTAATGAGCTGGCAGTGTGTTAAAATGTAGGAAAGAAAATGTATAAAATACTGAGAAGTATGAAAGAAATTGAAATTCAATTAAACATCTGTATATTGTTGTTGCTTTTAGTGACACATGGCAGCTATGAAGGTAAAGGCTTCTGTCCTTAAAGACAGCGGAAGAAAAGATAAAGGAAATGAAGAGGGCTAAAGGGTTATTAACTTCAGATTGTCCAGTGACATGCCCAAAACCCCAGCATGAGACATGGGGTCAAATGGAATCGTTAAAACACAAAGGTCAGTGATTACCGGTTCCCTTGTCTTACAAAAGAAACAAATACAGGCAGAGTAAAGCACCAACACATTTATAGAATAACTATTACATTGGTCATAAGGAACATTATTGCATACAAGTAAACATGGTAAAAAAAAAAAAAAGAAAAGATCAGTAAGACATGGTGCAATACTTAAATCTTTGCACTTTTGGTGTTATTTATATTGTTTATATTATTTATATTATTTATTTATATTAAGGGGGTGTGTGTGGAATTGTGAGTTAGTGTGTGTTTCTGTATCAGTCAGTAACTGTTACATACTATAGGCCTATTTTGTTCCAGTCAGTTTCTTTATACTTCGTATGCCACTGTATGGGCACTGCTGAACTAACCAAAGCAATAACATCAGGAAGACTTCCACTAACATCAACATATTTGGGATGGGAAAATGGACAGCTAAAGAATTGGACCATTAGTGAGATACACACAAACACACATAAAATCCCTTATCTATTATACGCATATTCTGTTGACTTGAATCCATTAGAGTTCCTTTATTTTCTTTATTCATTTTATTTATTAAAGGAGTGTTTATTCAATTATTTCATTAAAGACCTTGAAGCAATAGAATAAAATGATTTCTCACTATGTAAAGATTGATGTTGGCATAACCAGTTCATACATCATCAACCATTTATCTGCATAGTATTCATTATGCACCATAGAGAAAAACAGATTAGACATACATATTTTAAAAGTTATCTTAATTATTACTCTTTTGAATGCATTTTTTCACATTAAGAAAGGGAGCAGCTATCTTTAAATACTTTAAAGAAGGAGGTTCTTACCAGCATTTCCTGAATAACGCCCCAAATGGATCTTAAAAGAACATGCTTCATCCTCTATCCAAAATCCATCGTATGATGCATAGGCATGCTTGTCATTTTCTGATTCCAAATCCACATAAAGACGGAAACTAGTGGCTTTTTGATTTACTATGTAAAAAATCTTCCTCAATCCAAGCCAAAACTCCCCTAAACCAGAAATATAATATAGTCAATAAACTTCTAGAAATGGAAAATGTAAAAGAAAAAATGGATTCTTCTAGTTCTTCTGCTTTCCTTCCTGAATCAAGCGTAATAAAAGTTGAATGATACACACATTTCTTTGAAAGATTAATGAAGGTACAAAGTAATCTTCCTACTTCAATGGGAAATCCATGGAAAGAATTCCCATGTGCATATCATCTTTTTTCTGTGTGACATATTTAGAAAATTGCCCACATGATAACTTTCAAGCATTCATCTCCAATCTATCTTAGAAGACCACAAAACCTACATGTGCTAAAGATCCACTTGATTAAACAGAATTCAGTAGCATTCCTAAGAGTAATACTGAGAACTGATGAATGTTAGCATTCTGTGAAATGCAACAAAACTCAAACCCTTTTCTCGAGGTCTACTGCCTCTGTAATTCACACTGTTTTCCATGAAAGGTTTCCCCGATATGAGCTGTGCTTTTTTGTATAGTTGGAAAGTTGTGTGCTTCCACTGCAATCCCAGATAAACTCCTGAAAAAGCAACTCAGTTTAGACTTGCTGGATGGAAGATGTCAGTAAAAAATTAATATCACAGTTGTGTTGATATTAGCTTCTGAAATATTTCCATTCTGTTTCTAACTTCACATGCCCTGTGTTGAAATAGTAATGATTTCTTCCTGCTTTAAGAAAATATGGAACAAATGTGATTAAAACCAACTAGGGCTTGGGGTTTTTTTAATCTAAAAAAAAGGGGAGGGGGAAATGTAATTTTTACATTATTTCAGGAAGAAAATATAACATTTTAAACACCTCTTGTGAGACTAAAAATGAGCAATGGCTAAAGACTCTAGTAGGGTGATATTCATTACTGAGAAGAATACACAAGAGATTTGATTAAAGAAACTTCTTAAGTATAAATAAGACTCTTAAGAAAGAACTTTACTCTATACAGTAAAAATCCCGCACAGTTTAGTGGTACATGGTGACACAAAGATAGCAGAAATATCAGGTGCAAAACGTAAGAGTATTTAAAATTAATACCAGACAGGTCACCAAATCCATCCAGATATTCAGACCATGTTCTCTGGAACGGAATGATTCCATCAGTTCTTTTCTGAACCACAGTCCATCCACCTCCTTGAAAATCCATGTCACACAAAACCTAAAATAGACATAAATATGATTAAGCATTCTTGAAGCAGCTGTTATGAAAACAGTTTAATTAAATAAAGGTGAGCAATTCAGACTTTTGTGGAGCAACACACCTTTCAAATATCTTAGCAAAATGCTCAAAGAAAATAAAAAATTAAGCTGCAGTGTTTTGTTATATGTTTTTGTTGGACTGCTTGATTTGGATATTTCCTCAACCAGTAGCAACTGTTTTATACAAATGTCTGCTTATATCTTATATAATAAATAAGCATTGATAAATGTTATAGTATATTAATAATATCATGAAGTAGAAGCAACATTCATTGTCAAGTATTAATTGTCCAAAATATACCAGATACAGGCACTAACACTGAATATACATTTATTTCAGCAAAGCAAAATAGACACAATTTCCTCACCATCATACCATCTTCCCCAGAAATACTGTGTTTGTGATGCCTGGGAAATGTAGAACCCTTTATAAAGGTGAGGAAATGGAAAAAGTGATAGTAGTAACCCAATATATAATAATTTATGATGGAGCAGCAAGAAAACTCTACATAAGAAGGGGCCTCAATTCAGGGAAGTCCCAACATGAACATTTAACAGTCTGCAATTGAGCAGTCCCCCTGAATACATAAAATCAACTGCCAAATTTATGAGTCTTTATGAGTTTTTGCTAAAATTTGTGCCCAAAATCACATCAAAAGGCAGTGGTCCAGCTGCCTTCTGCTCTGCTGTGGAGTATCACTTTATGTGGTACATTTTCCCCACAACCCATTTAACCTTACATAACTTGAGTTCCTTAAGTTAGGAATCTTATTGACCTCATCTCCCCTGTAACCCCCCTTATAGAGAGAAATGTGCATTCACAGCATGGCTCTGGTAAACCAAGATCTAAATCACGGTCTTCAGGTGTTGGTCACCTCCACTGTCTACAGAAAGGGCTCCTAGACCCTTCACTGCTCTTTAGGGATTCCAGCTAAGTGCCTAAAGTTACATGGAATGTATCCAGGTCACTCTGGGTATTTTTCAAGTATGTCCCCAGTGCCAGAGCTTGACCAGTCTAGCAGGGATTAAAAAGTCTGGGCATCCTAATGTAGAAAGGTGTATATTGCACATTTAGACACCACCACCTAAGCTGTTCCAACTAGTTCTAGGGCATACTATGCTTAATTAGTGTTTAAAATGAGAGGCTCATTTGTAAGTGTCTCCCAATATGATTAATATCAGGACAAGTAACCTGGAAAATGCTTATAGGTATGGAGCCATTAAGCTACTTGTGATAACAATTCAGAATAGAATATTGGCTATCAGTAAATTGTAATAGTAAGCAGATGCACAAGAGATGGAGTAAAGTAGGAACTTTTTGTTCATGTTACACAGAAAGTGCATGATGAAACATGTTTCAGAGAAGACAGATTTGCAATCTTAGCTGGTTGCTAAAAGTAGAGTCTAGGTGGAATTCAGTGGCAGTCTGAGCCTTATCTGTTGCACCCCCATGGCCTGTACCAGCCAGATATTTTTCATGAAACCGGAACTTGTTCCTTGGCAGGAACAACGTCATACTCAGAACTGCTGTGACTTAGCAGCATCTTCTTATGAATGATGAGAAAGCAACAGGAAAGCTGCAATTGTGATCTAATACAACTTGGGGAATCTTGGATCTTCAAGTAAGTCAATGCTATCAGATGCTTTAAGTAATCCTTGCAACACAAATTCTGAATGAATCATAGTAAGTCATGTGCATGAAAGAAAATGATGGGTGTTATTCCCTGGAGAATGTCATGATTATTTCAGTCACCCAAGGAGGGTGGAACTGGAATAAAAAGAAATAAAGAAGATTCCAAAATGAATATTTAAATGTAAATACCTAAAACTCATCAAAAATAATCCCATTGCCTCATCTGCTGTCTAGAGAAGGTGATTGCATGCTTGACTACTCTCACTGTGAGCCGGAGATGCAAGAAGAGCCCACTTGGTCACAACATCTATCTTCAGTCCAATATAAACCAGTGGGAGTGTTGATAATTAACAGAAGGAGCAGATTTGGGTTTTCATGAGAAGTTATCAGCCAATTAGATATGGCACCGGAACACACACCAGCTAAGTAAAAATATGAGATAGATATACAAACAACAGTGATTGCTGTGTAGTTTCTTAATCTTTCGTATGCTGGAAATAATGTAATTTTCTTTCTTTAAGCCTTGTAATTGCTAATACACTTTAAAGCTTGTTCTAGGTCTCATACCGTGTAAGGTATGAGGGGCATGACTACGCTGGGTACCATTTAAATTAAATGAGCAGGAGGATGCTGCTACTGAATATTTCCTCCCTTTCCATCTTTAGTGTGTGTATACTCTAAACAACTGGTTTTTGTATCAGGAAGTGATTGGGATTCAGTTTTCCAGAAGTGAAAATGGTTTTAATTGCCCCATGCTTGAATGCTCAGACAAAAGCCCATTTGGGACTAATTTTCTGAGATGACAAGAACCTGCCACTACCACTGAAACTGGATTTTCTTAGAGCTCCTGGAAGTTTTAATTAGCCTGAATTAACCATCAGAATATATACTTACTTTTGAAAACATTAGGTTTCAAACATTGAAACATAAGAACAGTATCAAGTCGTCTAAATATTTTTCTTCATTATCTGGTATATTTATGCAAATTATTCTAAAGACATTTGGGCCAGTTTACATTTAAAGGCATCTTATCACTGACAAGGTCCTCATTGAAATATTTTTCTTTCCCACACAATTTTTTTCCAGGATTTTAGGTTCTTACCATGGTTTTCTGTCTCTCCGTATTTTTCTTATTTTGCTAGTCTGCAGAACTTCCAGAAGTCTTGGCTATTCACCCCTTAAAATGCATTGCAATTCCTTGTTTGTGTTTTAATGTCTTGAAATTTTTTGTTCATTTATCATTTCTCTTGTACCTTTAGTATGCTTCAACACATGGAAGAATTTGCATTAAAGAGTTTTCCTTGAAATAACACTGTTTATGGAACACTGGTTGATGAGAAACGACATGAGCAGGCAGTGTGCATTTGCAGCCCAGAAAGCCAACCGTACCCTGGGCTGTATCCAAAGAAGCATGACCAGCAGGTCAAAGGAGGTGATCCTGCCCCTCTACTCTGCTCTTGTGCGGCCTCAATTGGAGAATTGTGTACAGTTCTGGTGTCCTCAACATAAAAAGGACATGGAGCTGTTGGAGCAAGTCCAGAGGAGGGCCACGAGGATGATAAGAGGGCTGGAACACCTCCCGAATGAAGACAGGCTGAGAAAGTTGGGGCTGTTCAGCCTGGAGAAGAGAAGGCTGCGTGGAGACCTCAGAGCAGCCTTCCAGTATCTGAAGGGGGCCTATAAGGATGTTGGGGAGGGACTCTTTGTTAGGGACTGTAGTGGTAGCACAAGGGGTAATGGCTTTAAACTTAAACAGGGGAAGTTTAGATTAGATATAAGGAAGAAGTTCTTTACGGTGAGGGTGGTGAGGCACTGGAACAGGTTTACCAAGGAAGTTGTGAATGCTCCAACTCTGGTGGTGTTCAAGGCCAGGTTGGACAGAGCCTTGGGCAACATAGTTTAGTGTGTGTTGTCCCTGCTCATGGCAGGGGGGTTGGAACTAGATGATCTTAAGGTCCTTTCCAACCCTAACTATTCTATGATTCTAACACACATATTTTAGATGGTTTTCCCTCAGAACTTTTTGGCACTACCTTTTCAGTTCTGTGTAACATCTACCAGACAAGAAATTAGACACTCATTTCATGAGTGCAGACGTTTCTTCTCATTATTTATTGTTACCTTGTGCTTTTAATCAAATTAATGTGATTTTCCTTTTTGTTCCTTCTTCTCCTTAAGGAACCTTTCCACTCATATAACTGATTCTCAGATTCTGGCAGTAAATTTGAACGTGGCAAAGTGTCAAAAATACTTTTGAAGTGAAAGGAGGGGTTTTGTAGCATTCTGTAGGGTTCCAGTTGGCTAGACATAAAGGGACTCATCCTTCCTTTGTTATATATAAAGGCTATAAAGTTAGATATTAAATTTTGCTATTTATTAGCTGGCCTAAACTCCACGTTTTTTCTCCAAAAACTAATGACCCTAGCACGTGTTGTGAAATTAAAGGCTTGAGAGTGCATAAGTGTCTTTCCACTGTGATAGGGGCTTCTGTAAGTAGAACAGCACAAAATAGAAAGAAACAGACAAAACAAAGGATTCTCTGTGTTTGCGTGGATCTGAATGGTCTGAGCCTGGGGAAGTTAACCAAAAACTCTGTTCTCCTAAATAAGCACTATGACTCAAAGAAATTACAGAAAATGTAGGTGGTGATAGGAAGCATGACTGCTGCAGTTCCCGCTGAATCTCATCCTTTCATCTTTGTTTTAAGAATATATATCCTGCAAACCGGATTTGAAAACTGAAAGTTTAGATACCTCTCTGCCTCAAGTCTGAGTTACGATGCTTAGGCAAGAGACAAGCACCTACTCCTCAAATTAATGTACATCTGCCCCTATATTTAGATGCCTATACAATATTGTGGTCCAAGCTACAGGCATCAGCAGTGTCACCTCTCAAGAGAAGGCAATGCAGAAGTAATTCAGCAGAGCAATTCAAAAAGCCAAAGGTCCCATTTTAGGAGCCAAGTGGAACAGTCACTTGGCTCCTCAGTTTTCCATCTCTAAAAAAGAAAATAACTGCGCTTCTCGATGTCCAAAGGGGTGCTAGGAAATACCTTGGGTTTTCCTCTTCAGTACATTTTTCACTGTATATAAAAACTGATGGTGGGATCTTATGACAGAAATTAAATTTCTTTGTAGAAAGTAAGAAACTCGTGAGAATTATAGTAATAGACAAATTTAGATGATTTAATATATTTCTTATTCATCTGCTGATAAATTGTCAATGAAAAGACTTTAAATCTGTTAAATACATTCTAAGTGCATATTCTCAAGCAACTTGTGACTATCCTGAGAGATGAATTTATTACCTCAAAAGGATAATTTGATCCTTCTGGATGGATAATGTACAGGCCAGTTGGAGTTTTTGAAACTGAACCAACAGTATCTTTAATATCAGTGCAATCCAACCCTAGAGAACAAAGCATTTGATGAAGTTCATTAGCAAAATACGTTAAAATAAACCAAACGCAAACAAATACAGGTTAAACACAGAAATAGTACTTTCTTGGTAATGTATGAATGATTTCAAATATCATTTTCTTGTCATGCAAAATTTAAAATCATGTTTTCTTACAATTTTACCTTGTAAATGGAAATTCTCTGAACTTTATTAAGCCCAGAAAGAAGTATAAATTATATTGAAAAAATAAAATTCATCCTAATCTTTATGAATATGACACAGAAATTAAAGATTTTGTACCTGGGTCATTTTATAGATATTATTTGGGTAACACTTGTACCGAGAAAAGGGAAAAGATGTCTTTTTCCTGCAGATATTTGTATTTATACTTGTAAAAGACCTTACATAACAATGTGTACATTATAAACCCATTTCTTCTGAGTGTTAAGCCAGGTCTGTTAAACATACTCAAACAAGCAGTTCCTATGGCCAGTGGGACTGCTAAGAGATACTGTTTCCTTTAGCTGGGATGGACACTACGAAGATTAACTGCCCCGTATACAAGTAACTTCCATCACATTTAAAGGATATTAGAAACGCAGAGCACATTTCATTGCAAAAGGAAGTGCCATTTAGCAATATCATAGAATCATAGAATTACAGAATAGTTTGGGTTGGAAAGGACCTTAAGATCATCTAGTTCCAAACCCCCTGCCATAAGCAGGGACACCACACACTAGATGATGTCGCCCAAGGCTCTGTCCAATCTGGCCTTGAACACCGCCAGAGTTGGAGCATTCACAACTTCCTTGGTAAACCTGTTCCAGTGCCTCACCACCTTCACTGTAAAGAACGTCTCCCTTATATCTAATCTAAACTTCCTCTGTTTAAGTTTAAAGCCATTACCCCTTGTGCTACCACTACAGTGCCTAATGAAGAGTCCCTCCCCAGCATCCTTGTAGGCCCCCTTCAGATACTGGAAGGCTGCTCTGAGGTCTCCACGCAGCCTTCTCTTCTCCAGGCTGAACAGCCCCAACTTTCTCAGCCTGTCTTCATACAGGAGGTGCTCCAGTCCTGTTATCATCCTCGTGGCCCTCCTCTGGACTTGCTCCAACAGCTCCATGTCCTTTTTACGATGAGGACACCGGAACTGTACACAATACTGCAAGTGAGGTCTCACAAGAAAATCACTTATAAACTGATCAGATCACTTACAAACTGATGGTCATACTTGGTATTTTGCAGAAAAACAGGATGCCCAGAATTATCAATTGTAAATGATTTAAAACAGTCTTTATGATGACCTTCTCAAACAGATCACAAATTTTCCAGGGTTTATATGTTACGAACACAGATTACCGTAAATGTTATTGTTTCCCTTTGCTTCAATTAGCTCTCTGTCAAGATAAAAAGATAAAAAAGCAAGAGATCACGACTAAATGCAAAATATACCTACCATGAGACTGAACTGCTTTGTAAGGAAGTGGATCCAAATGCTTTCTCAAAACTTCTGCATTCAAAAGTAAAAGTCTGTTCATTACTTCATTCACCTGCAAATACAAAATCTTTACTTAGGTTGCAGTGAGGAATTTTACATTCTTAAAGATATTCTTTTTCACTCCTAGTAAACATAATCCAAAGTTCATTTTTGTGATGTGTTAGTGACTTGTACCTTCACTAGGTACAATGGTCTGACTTTTTAGTTTTTTCATCCAAAATCATTTTAGGCACAATTCCAGATAATTGCAAAAATCTCCTTTAGTTTAGATATCTTTCTGCCTCTCTGCCTAAAAAGAATAAGGCTTTTATCTGTAGTGACTGATACACAGTGTTTGCAAACTACTATGAGAGTTAACAATAACATAATACATCATCTGTACAAATATGACAGAACTGGAGTTAGCCATAAATGTGGACCACGTGGTGCTTATCACTCCCTGGAGAAATGGAACTCACACCCTACCCAAGATGTAAGTAATAGTGGTAGAGACTCTAATTCTACAGTTTTAATGACAATATAAATGCTTAATTTTCCTCAGTTAGGCAATACCTGTAGTGATAAGTAATAAATAAAAATCTTTATGATAAAGACAAAAGTACCTGATTAGAAAGGTAGTCCAAAGAAGACTGTTGATCATCCATCATGTTCCTTAACATTTTTTTTGTACTTCTTGCATATTCCACAAGTGAGTTCTGCAAATTTCCTTTAAAAGAAAGTTCATCCACTTTGTTATCATAAATCTAAAAGTATTCTTGACTGAACGATGACATACTTATTTATGACATCTAAGTGAATATTGAAGGTGTTTAACATTAGGGTACTTAAGTGAAACCAAAGTAGTACAGAGACCACAGATTAAAGACAAAGATGTTAACAACCTCAGCTTCACTGGTTGCAGGGAAGACATTTTAAGAAGTGATGCTCTTCTTTAGATTTGAAGAATTTAATCTTATGCTTGGGCAACCTGGATGACCAGTTAATGACTACCACAGAAATACAAATGCAAAAGATAAAAGACAAATATATAAGTCTTTCTTTCATACTACATATACTCATTCACTCTGCTGCTCTTGGATTTTGTCATGGTGCTAAAAATCTAAGCAAAAAACAAGTAAACCTGTCAGGTAATTAATAAAATATATGAAAAATCATATAGAAAATACAATCATTTTAACTTTTTTTTTTCTGAAGCTAATTATGTCATTTGCTGTGTAGTTTGGCAAGGCAGTGAATAGAGAATGTCCTGCATAAGTATCTACAGAAGGCAAGCTGAAGTATAGATTTCCACAACACCTTGTACTTTAACTAATTAACTAAGTAACTAAGTAACTAACTCCCACTTAACTCCCCCACACCTAACTATGATGTTTAAATGAAGGACAGACACCCTATTCTTCTTCTTTAATGGAGAGAGCTACTAACATTCAGAGAGTAACACAGATCTAGGCGGGCTGAGCTGCTGCCTGGATTTGCCTGTCTTGGACAGTGATTATAGAGACTAGCATATTATACTTCAACTTTCTCACACCAGCTGCATCCCAGAAACACAGCACCCAAATTTTCTGAATCCTCAGCCTGGAAAGCATCATCAAGGGCTGTCACATGTGCTCAAGAAGATTAAAAAATAAATCAGCACAGCATAGCGTAGCAGAGCAGAGGGTTGCATAGCATGGCATTGCGTAGCTTGTTGCTGAGAGTATTCTTTATGAATACATACGGCACATGTAATGTTTTTCCCCTCGTAAAATTTTAGCTTGAACATCACATGGTACAAGGCATTGGTCTTTTTGTTTTGAAATATCTGCAGATTTATTTTTCTCTTCTGCCTTGAGTGGTTCCTCCACAGCTCCAACATTCCTTGTGCCCTGTTGTACCAAACAACGGAGGGGGAAATAAATTGATCATAAAGCATATATAAAATAGCTCAGGCTGCCAAAATGAAGTAGATTACTCCATGGCTCTTCCTCCAAAACCCGGGGTTTATAAAGCTTTGTCAAGTTAAAATTGACAGAGCTGAGACCAAGGCCTGTTAGGTGTCTTCTTCTTAGCCATACCTTCACTAGAGAAAGAGTCTCAGAGTGACGAATAATGTCTACAAATTTGAAAAATACCAACAATATTTCTGGTAAAGTATTCTACCAGAGCTCTGTGAAATGAGGCAAAAACTCACAAATCTTGCATTTAAGAACCTCACACTTTAGGAATCACCACACCAAACAGACATCTCAAAAGATAACAAAGTTATTTTCACTGGAAAGGAGCAGTCCTTTGGATTTACTACATATTAGCAAAACATTTTCATTCTTGAAAGTCCCTAAATTAATTACCTGGATTCTGATCATGGAAATACTTGCATAATCTATGCACACAAGCAGTCCAAAGCAGATCTGGGACTTAAACTAATCTAAAAAAATATTTTAAATGTTGTTATAAAAGAAAGAATAAAGGGACACTATTTGCAGGCACAGAATTATTTGAATGAGTAACAATAAAAGCATTGGTAAAAGAATTTACACATATTAATGTTCTTTTAAAATAATATTTTCATATTTAATATATTTTTTCTTTCCTGGTGCCTTGTGATAGAAAATAAGGGGAATGCCTCTGACTCATCACTTAAAGAAATGCTAACAGTAATTCCTGAGATATGTGTCATTGTCAAAAGACTAAGAAATTAATTTTAATTTCTTTTCTTGCTTTTATAATCTCAGCAAAGCATTGTAGTATGTTAACATATTGTATTTTCAAGTGTAAATAGGATCCTTAGAAACATGAAGATTTTCATGAAAAAGAAAACTTATTTAGACTTGAATATGTATCTTCAACATACTTGTTCTCCTTTTCTGCTTCAGGTTTCACTTTCTGGTTTTTGCACTACACTGGCAAAGCATTAAACAGGTTTTTTTCTGACTTCTGCTTTTACAAAGGTAAGTAGAAATTAAATAAAACTGTTAACAAGGAGATTTTATTTAAAAAAAAGGTTCTGAATTATTAATGTAATTGCAATTTGAGACTGGAGATAAATGATAGAGAACTAAAAGAACGTGTTTCTTTAATTTTGAAATAAGCACAGAATAAAGGAAGAAAAATTGACTTGAAACTTATAAATAGATCACTCAGAACTCTGCTTTGTTCCAGGGTTTTATCACAGCTCCTCACCACATGTTCAATTAAATACTGTCAAGCAAATATTTTTAATCAATATTTACTTTTACTAAAAGCCAACATGAAACAGGTAATTAAAGCTGACCTCAGCAATTCAAGCAGAAACTGTGACTCTGACAAAAACAATAGTTATTCTGCATTTGTTCATGCAGATAAGATTAAAAATATAGTGTAACAATTGAGCTGTGACAAAGGACATTAACACAGAAATGTTCTTATTCTAACTGAATTCCTACAGTTTCAATGTAGTTTCTTTTCTCTATCTGGAAACACCCGATTCCTCTGTGTTTTCCTATCTACTCTGAATAAAGAAATCTACAGTTTCAAAACATCTGCCGCTTTTCTGAGAAATCATTCAGTTACATTCATTATGTTATCTAAGCAAAGGAATTGAAAATCTTACCTTAGATGAACAAGGCTTGACATTACTTACGACAGTCTCTCCTAAACTGAACAAACAAATATTAAGACAAATCAGTGAAGTTACCCCAAAGCAGTTCATCTTTTACTTGAAGAAATGCAAATGTTTTGACGGGTTTCAAATTTCAGTGGAAAGGATTGTACACTATGAAGTCCTGAGCTAACTATTTGGGAATGTCTGCAGCACAAAGACCAGCCAACACTCCTTTAATTCCTGGATTTAATAAAGCACATTTCAACTGTGCAGGAGATTTTTTATACTACTGCTTGTATCCTGAGGGCAATTACTGCTCATCACCTCTACATGACACATCAAACATATGTATTTTCATTGTGATAAAACTGACAGATTTTGTTATGTGCTGTTTTTGAGCATTGGTATATATTTGGCATTGAGTAGTCTGAGCTAATTGAAAGAAAAACTAGTATGGATCAATATTTTCATCTTTTGCAAAGGTTTCTAGCATTAAAATTAAGGTGTTCATATTAATGTGATGGTCGTGCACTAGAACAGGCTGTGGAGGCAATTTTAGAATATGTTCTAAAAGCAGATTCAAAATAGAAAAATGAAAAATATTTTAAAGCAATACTTTGTACTACATAGAAACTTGCTTACCAGGAGGACAAAAGCAGTCTCTTGGTCTCACTAGTAGCCCATCTGTAGTAACACAGGGACTGCAAGTGAGACAATCATTCAAATTCAATGATTTTTATCCCTAAAGAATGTCAAAGTATGAGAAAATGTGCTGAAAAAGAAGAAAAGGATTGTCAGAATACACTGCTCAACATCACCTTGCACTGGTTCAGCCAGTGTTCCAAATTGATCTTGATACTGAGGTTCATCTCCAGCATTGTCTAAAGCTGGAATACAATGGAAATAGCTTTTGATACGAAGCTATTTGAAAGCAATTGGGGAACAGGGGTTAATACAGTTTTAAATCCAGTTTTTAATACAATGTTTTCTTTCAATTAACAGCTGAAGGGGACTAAGCACCTATACCTGGCCTCTCCCTGAGAGAAGCATGTACAACTGCCTGTGAAATTTTTAACAACTTTGCTTCTTCAAAATATCTCAAGTTTGGTGGGTTTTTTTTAACTTGTTCTGACATACCACATGGCACATCATAGCTTTCTGATATAAGAATTACTAGAAGCTAACTAGTGCATCAGTTGATGCTCTCTCAAGAAGATGCAGGTTGTGATCCATAGTTCAGTCTCAGGAAGAAGCTGAAAAGATTTTATTGGCTACTCATATCTGACATTAAAGGGAATGAACAGTTTTCATTCCTCTTTATATGCACAGAAATAGGAAGAGGAGACAAATTTCAAGAAGGAATGGTTGAAGTGGTCAGAACATGGACTGAAGTCCCTCTCCCATGCAGTTGTCCTCATAGTTAAACTGACGCTTGGCAGAAAGCTAAAAGGCATTGGCAGGTTAATCCCCTGGTAGAGCAAGAAGGAAAGAAAAATGTGTTTCTGCAGCAGCATAGCTATGCTCCAGCCTTCAGATAAATTCTGTAATAAATTCCGAATCTATCCCACAAAGATTTAAGAGCTGATCCTTATCCTTGGCTGGAATATCAGTCTCTAGCCCACAGTAAAAGTTACGAAACTTCTTTCAAACCAGCTGCCAGAGTGGGACCTTCCATTTTGTAAGCACTTGATATGAGGCTGGTTGCTGCCCCAGAATAATCATACAGTCCTGAAATGCATGGTCCTCAGCTAGTCGCCTTCTCATCCCACAGTCTGAGAAATATGAGGTTACTCACCAGGAGGAATTATCTAATAACCATAAAAGTTGGGCTATGAATAAGTGAGAAAAAGGTAAAACCAGGAAAGACAGAAAGATATATATGTATAGTATTCTTAATTATAAATTTCAGAAGGTATTTAAGGTGAAGCTGTGAGTTGCAGTAGATAAGATTAAAATTTGCAGTAAATCTAGAGAAGTTCAAATTCTGCTGGTGTGAGCTGCCACAGGTATGGGAACAGGCTTCCCAGGGAAGTGGTGGAATCACCATTCCTGAAAGTGTTCAAAAAATGTGTAGATGAGGCCCTCCAAGACATGGTTTAGTGGTGGACTTGGCAGTCCTGGGGTAATGGTTGGATTTGATGATCTTAAAGGTCTTTTCCAACCTAGTTGATCCTATGATTCTATGAACCTGAATCTTCCTAGATGTGACATAGGTTCAAGTTCTGCAGTTGTTTCTTCAGTCCTGTTTGTGTGACTCCACACTGATAAAACCTTCTACTGCATCCTAAATGAAACTGCATTTTATCAGGCAAACTGGGATTTTTAAAGTGTATGTGGGTTAAAAGGTAGCAAAGTAACAACCAGTCTTATACCTGCAACACAGAAGAGTTCAGACTGCGAAAAGAGATGGTGAATTTGGGACTGGTATTCTGAACTAGAGGTGAAAAACTTCCATTTTAGGGTCATCTTCTCAACTGTGGTAACTGGGGTATTATAAAAATTAAGCACATTTGTCATCCTGAGCACGAGTGGGTTTGCCTGTAAAATGGTAATACTAACACTTCACAAGCTGTGCTACGAATACGGAGGTGGGTGTCTGTGCAGAAAAGTATTTTACAAATGCTGAGTACTATTTTTACCCTCCTAGTCAAAGACATAGAACAGCTGTGCACTGAAAAAGAATTGCTTTAAGCTCAGATACAACAGCCAAGAAATTTCTCGCTGTGAAATCACTGAGGCATTTAGACTTCTGCTTACAGCTCATCCAAGGCACGGCAACATCCCAAGACAACACACCCTGCTTTGCAAATCTTGTGTTTTTTCCAGGCAGTCTTAAGAACTTCTTTTTTTACTTTGTGTAATTTTATTTACTTTTTCTACAAACTTGTCATATATTTCTATAAAATTTTATACTTTTTTTCTTTATTTTGCATTGTGATTTCTGCACCCTGTGATTAAAAAAAAAAAAGTTTAGCTGTTAACTCCAAGTTTTTACCATCATCAAGAGATTTAACAGACATCCACAGAGAGCTCTGCAAATCCACAAGCAGCAAACGGGCTCAGGGAGGTGTTTCGTTTGTCCTGCAAAACTAATGGGAAACGTATTTGCTTGGATATCGGGTTTGTTTGTTTTAAAAGGCACTCTGTCGTTTATATAGTGCAGACAGAACGGTAAGCCCGGTGAGGGCCGCGCACCGTGCCTTGGCATGGAGTCCCGCAGCGGTGTGCCTCAAGAGGCGACAGACACGGAGGGTGCCGGCGGAGAAGCGACTTGCCT
>NW_009932972.1:0-16702 GCF_000696875.1 Nestor notabilis
CTGCTCTGCCGCTGTCCATCAGTCCTGTATTGACTAGCATCAGTTCATTACATCTGGTCTTTCAGAAAATGTTGGCTTCAAATAATCCAAAACTGAATCTTAACCCCAAAAAAGCCAATTTTTTTGCTAAGAAAATATTTGAGAGCTCGACTTTTCTCCTGATAAATCTGAAGTCCAGTTTGCAAGTAAAGAAACTCTAGAGATTTGGTATTTTCACTCTATATTCAGCAGCAGGAAAAAAAGTCATCTGGGGTCAGCCAATTAGCATAAGAAATTTTATCATGTTGGTAATGACTTTTCAGCCACTGATAATCAGGAGATACATGGAGATATAATGGAAAAGAACCAAGTAGTCTTTAAGTAGCCTCCATCAGTTCTACCTCAGAGAAAGTTATGTGCATAAAGCCATGTTCAGAATGTATTGTAAGCATTCAGCTTGAAACTGTTGGCTGCACACTTGATTTTTAGGATGAGAAGTAGCTAGAAATAAGACCTTTTCTCTATTAAAAATGTTCATTCGTGTACCTCCAAAATGTATGTCAGGAGGGTTTATCTAGAATTTGTCAGGTTCCTTGGGCCTGATAATTTTGCAGTAAGTGCTAATGTGAAAATTGCTTTCTGCCTTACAGAAGCAGTCACTGAACAAAAGCTTCAGTGTGACCTGAACTAAGTATTTCCTGGAGTTTACCAATACCTGATCCTAGACATTATCAGAAACACTGCTCAAGCGCAGCAAAGTAAAACCACAACTCCTTTCTGACAGCCAGGAAGAAACAGGTTTGTGTGGAGCAGAGGACTGCTCTGGGCAGACAGATCTGCAGAGAGAATAGGCATGGCATGCCACACTGCCCACTTATGTAGGGCTATTTTGAACCTCAACAAAGTCCTGGAAGAAACTGTTGTGTTTTAATTGTGCAAATCCATGTGGCTGATGAGAAATACAAGGGTGGCTTTTTTGCTTACCAGAATTCTAAAACCAGTGCTTTGGCATGGCCTTTTTCTCTGGAAATGCCTCACTGTTGAAGCATCCTGTATTTGAAATCCCTTTTCTCTGAGACCTTCTGGAAATAGCTTTCCTGTATGTAAGACTTAATTTAGAGTCAAGAGACAAAAGGATCCTCTTTGAATTGCATCATTTTAGATGATAGAGGACTGAGGGGGTGTGCAAAATCTAAGTCAAAAGCCTTTTGGCAGAACTATGTAATAAATTCCCAAGTGTTTGTAGAATTCCTATTCTTTTCAGTAGCTTTGCCACTATTCGGGTTTTCAGGTCTGCCCAGAATGTCATTCCTGTTAGGTATGCTTTGCTTGGTTATCAGTGTGATAGGGCTATGAAGTTTGCTTGTAGTTACTCTAATGAAGAACAAGGGCAGAATTAACTTGGAAACGATTGTGCCAGTCAAACACCCACCCACATGCAAAACTGAGGGGTTTAGGTGATAATAAAGAGGAAAGGGTTGGCCAGCTAGCTGTATGACTTTGCAAGCAAATATTTTCAAGATAATGCACATTGGTTTCATATATAATGAGCTGAAAACAGACCTGTAAGATACACCTTGTTTGCTTGGCCAACAGGAGAGACATTCTGCGATATAGTGCATACCAATGATCATCTTGGAGGGTTTGTCTTGGATTTTCAAGGTTGATATTGCTTGGGTTGAGGTGCTTTGACTTACATGAAGTTTTTCCTGCTGTTTGTTTTCACTGATTCTGGAAATCAAAGTTGTTCTGTGATTCTTGGTGTGACGTTTTTGAGCCAGTCCCAGATTTTGTGCTTTTTCTTGTTTGTTTGTCTTTTCAAGGTCAATTTCCAGTGCAAGATGAATACATCATAAAGAAAAGTATTTACATCTTAGATTTCTTCAGTATTTTCTTGGGGAATTTAGAGATATCAGAGAACAAATAAAATCTATTAACTGCTTGTAAGCCATTTGCAAGTCCCTACTGCTTTGTATTTCTAGGTGGTAGGACCAGAATGGGTCACTGTGATCATGTGCACCAAACTTCTAACTTCTGGCTGGCCTAAAAAAGACCTGCAATAAGGAAACATTGAGGGCTGCTTTAACAATTCTCTGTGGGAGATCTTGTCACCAGGTAAGTTTGCTAAGCTTACTACAGTCACAGATAAGCATTACCACCCTACTTTGACAAAGTTTGTGCTGTAGCAGAGATCTCATATTGCCTTGTATCTGCTGAATCAGGAACTGCCTTGGACTGGATGTTTTCCCCCGAAGTATTAATTATGACTAAATGTTGAACTCGGAGGTTAGTAATTCTGTTCCCTCCTTGCCTAAGCAAAGGTATTGAATCTGGGTTTCTGAGGACACTCTCCCAGCTTCAGCCAGAACACTTCATGCTCTTGCTTTTCAGTGATAGAGTACTCTGTGCCCACTTTGCTGATGGAAACTAAGAGTGGCTGACTGCAAATGCAGCTCTGCAATACTGGCTGCTGCCCCTTCGCTATCTGACCCCAGGCCCAAGATCTTGGTCTGGAACTGGATCATGGGTTTACATCTATTGTGGCCATATCCAGCTGGTTACCATCTCTTGTGGGATAGACCTTGTGGTAGGCATTCCCAAAGGCTAGTGAGTTCTTTTGTGCAGTTAAAAAATCCTTGCTTAGAGCTAATGATTCCCCAGAATCCCACCCTGGTCGCCTGAGGGTGACTGTCAGGTGCACCCTTTTCATCTCTGACTTTTTCAACCCAGCTTGCGGGATCTAGCAGAACTTTAGATCACTTTTCATTTGGCATTAGCACACATGAAGTAAGAAAGTTTATGCCTGGAAACAGTTGGTCGAGGTCTGAAAGTACAAAATATTAAATACAGGCATGGAGAGCTTTTAAAAGAGCAGGAATTTCATGGAAATAAAAACAGTCTAGTCCATTAATTCCTCTCATGGACTTTTATGAGGACAATTATTAGTACTGTTGAAAACTATACTCTTGAAACGTGTTAATGGGAGCTGTGCTGGCTGCTGCCAGAAAAACTGCGACTTTTACAGCTCATTTGGAGACAGAAATATTCAACAAAGTAGCCTACGGGGTGCAAAGGTTCACATGGTGCAGGCTTAGGCTAACTTAACATATGCCCTTTGTAGCCCTGGTATTGTCCAAAACCTAATGCCCATAATAAAAGAGAGAAAAATTGGACCCCAAGTGGCAAGGATTGTAAGCCCTTGGAATTCTTCTAATCAGAGATATTCAGCTATTTTTAGTTTATAATGTTTAGTCAAATAGCAACAATGATTTTTCTTCTTTTTTCCAACTCAGCTGCACGGTATGTTGGAGGGGGTCTTGATGGCCTGTGACCTTGCCTTTATCTGTCAGTCTGTCACCACGGGTCTTCAAAGTACAGCTTAAAGGATCTGAGGTTTCTGTGTGGCCTTGATGTGATCTGCTTTCCTGGTAAAGTTTTTCATTAACGGGTGCTTTTTTAAGCTGGCTGGAGCTTGCTTTGCTTGCTCTGTGAGATGTTGCTGGCTCTGGAGCTATCCTAACCCCTGCAACCAGGTTTAATAACCCTGCGTGGCCTGTATTTGCAAGCTTTGTTTGCATGGTGGATGCTGCTTCTACGTGGTGCCCCATTGAACAGGCTCACTCTTTTGTCCTCCTGCCTCTAAAATCTCCGTCAAAGGTTCTCAAAAAAGGAAATGTTTTTTGAAGTACAGTTGGTTAGATACAGTGACTGAGCAACAAGCCCATCCATCTTCACAGTGCTTACCTGCCTGCTAATGGTACTGCCCTTCCCTCCAGCCTGGATTCCTATCGCTGTTGTGTCAGCTGTAGATTTCTTTTCCTATGAATCTTTAGAGAGAGGACATACCTAACAAAAGAGTAGTCGTGCTGTATCACACCCATGGTCCGAATAGCCCAGTATCCTGTCTGCAACATTTGCCAGCGGCACATGCCTAGGGTAGACTGAAAAACAGGTCAAGTTTGCATGATACTCTGTGGTCTGCCAACAACTCACAGTTCAGGAGCCTTCTGAGCCAGAGCTGTAGTCTCTGTATTCAATATAAGTTAATGGAGTTCTCTTCTATGTCCAGAGGCCTTTTTCCAGCAGAATTTTAAGCTTGCTCCTGTCCTTTGTATTTAACAAACGACAAAAATCCATTCTGGGGACATGTGTTTCACTTACATGTTCCCTGCATTTGAGAGACTTTTTGTGGACACCTGGAAGCAATTTTTAGTGATGCTAAAATACCTGCCTCAGTCACCAAAGGAAAGCTGTGTGTTCATACATCCATGTCTAGAGCAAAGGAGTTAGGTGCTCGTGTGCAAAATGACTGGAAGGGCTGAGTGTGAAAAAAGCCTGTCATAGCTGTGGCTGGGTCTGGGAGACACTGACTTTTCTCTGACATGGCAAATAGTACTGGCTAATTCCTCTCAGAAAACCACATCGTTCCTACAATATGTTCTTGCAAAGAGACTTTCTCACTCTGACTTTGCTGCAGCACAAAGATAGACAGCCAGTCCTGTGTATTTTGGCTATCAATAAACATGTAGGACAGGAGGGGCTGATAGACACTGTCTCTGCTCAGCCAGTTCCCCAATAGGCTTCAGCTTCTTTGCTTACACTGCGTTTGGTCTCAGCCACCTGGGAATCCCACCAAACATGTCTGGAGAAGTCCAGACTGGTTACTGGGCATCAGTGTGGGAAGATGCAGTCCCTACCTGTGAAAGAGTATGCTGGAGCCCCTCTTATTGCAGGCCTGACCATTGGCACACAGCAGCTCTTTTCCCCCAGTTCCAACAGAAGGGTCTGACAAACACTAACTCTAAATCCAGGAGATGGGAATAAGGACACCTCCAAAATGTTTGGTGTGCTTTAGTGCAGTTTATGTAAGGGGCAGGCCAGAGCAATTACCAGCATGCAACAAAATGCCTGCTATGTTCATTGGAGTATGTTTCTTTACTGCATGTCAATACAAACCTAGAGCCATTTTTCAGCATTTGCCAATGGCTATAATTGAAAAGGCATGAATTGCCCTCAAGAGATTCCCCACTGTTCATTATTATCTGCTGGATGGCAGCTCTATAGGCCATGTATCTTTTTTTTTTTTTTTCCGCAAATAACCAGTTAATTACTAAATAAAACAACCCAGCTTTCAAGCTGATTAGCCTAGATTAATGACCAGCAACATGTTTCACTCTCCTCAACAATTTATCATGGAAAAGAACTATGTCTTCAATGATTTAGGTACCTGGCCTATTGAGGCTTGCTCCAATCTGTACAGCCTCCAATTTGATTTAATTGCTCTTCTTAGTTTGTGACCTGGAAAAAAACAAGTGACAGCTCCCATTAGTGAAGCCCAGCTTGCAACTCGCTTGCAGTGTTACAAAGGCTCACTGGGTGTCTTTCTCTGCTGACTTCATTAAGAAGATATATAGAGGTCAAGTGTCACTCTGGCATGGAACAAGTACCATGCCATTTATCAGCTGAAACAGGTCGAATCAACCTGTGTATTTTATTTAAGTTTATATTCATTCTCTTGTTCTTCAAGTTTCTAAGAGATGTTTTTAGAAGCTTCTTGTTTTGTTTAAGATAAGATTGAATTTACAGACTCGTCTTAAAGGCATTAATTGCAGTTCGTTTATTGTTACTTTGGCATGAAAACTTTGGCATTGGACTCCTCTACAGTTATTCAATACAAGATCTTTTGTTGTAAGGGCTTATTCAGGGCCCTTGAGTTTGCTTCCTAATTAATATTAGACTTCCTCACAGTTGTGCTCAAGAGTACAAATGCTCACTTCCCAAGGATGTTGCTGTTAGAGGCACATTGAATGTGTCTTTAAGTGCATCCTGAATTACTGGCTTATTATTGGGCAAATCCCTGAAGTCTTCATTTAGCCAAAACTCCCGTGTAAGACAATGGGCCTATGGGAGTTGGCTCATCATTAACTGAGCTCCAGCAGTTGTCTGGCACTCAGTGAACTAAGTCATGGTCACTGCCCCTGCGAGTTTACCATCTACATTAGAGACAAAGACTAGACTACAATAGAGACAAAGAAGGCTGAGAAGATAATGAGGAACAGACATAGCCACCATGTCAGTAACACTGGGTCAAGTGGCAGGAGCACATCCTGCCCATATCAAGGCTTACTCCATGGTGCTGGTCACCCGTGGGGGCCAGGAGGAGAGAAGCCTGGAGGACTAAGGGGTACTGATGGGCTGGTAAGGAGGAGAAGGATTTGGAGAGCGACAGAGTACTGCGTGGGGGTGAGCAGGCTCACAAGACAGCCACATAGCCCAACTCCCCTTTTTTTTCTGCTATCAAAAGCATAGCAGGCCTAGGAGGGGATGGCTGAGACTGCCTGACATACATTCACAGGAAGCTCTGAAAAATCCATAACTGTTGTTTCCTCCTTGCCACAGCAACTGTTATTGGTAATCCTTTTTGCAAGAAAGCAGGACCTTGAAGAAAACTGGATGGGATTAATTGGTACCACTGTGAGCGTCATTATCAGTGTCCTAGGATTTTTGTCAAGTGTGCCATAAAGATTCCTGCCAAGCCTACTAGAAATCTCTAAAGGTCCACAACCCCTTTGATCTACCCTCTGTATAAGCCTCATTACTGCTGTGTCCCCTCAGTGCTGCCCAACATGAACACTGAGCTCTCACATTACCACTGCTGGAGAAGGGACTCTTACCCCTACAGAAGAATCCCTTGCAAAGAAACACAGAATTATTTCATTTCATGTAGTCCTTACCACTACTATCAGACAAGGGGAAACCAGGGCCTGTGTAGCAGAGCAAGTCCCTGCAGTCAGCCTTGGAGCTCCTTTTGTGCTATGGATAGGTATGTGAATGTACCTCCCTACCCTGTGGCTGAATGACCCTAAGTATAGAATTTAACTTAATTGAGCAGTCGAGGGTTGCTGGTTTATTTGCCAGCCGTGTATGTGAAATATCTGTAAAATGTGATGAAGTTTCCAAGTTTTTCACCAATCTTTATATTCCTGTGGTAGAAACCAGTACATCCCTATGGTGTGACCCAGTGCAGAAAAGCATAGTTCTGTTCCCACAACCAGTCCTTTCCTTCAGAGTATTGGTGCAGTCCTCATTCCAGAGTAGTGGTAAGAGTACTCTCAAGCTGCCCTCATTCCCCAGGGCTATGCAGCAGGACAGGAGACTTGGATGAGTGCTGCTGTTAGCAGTTGCAAAGCACAACTGCTTGTGGCTATGTCTGATCTGGGTCTGTCTTAATCGCCTTGCAACAGTCATAAAGCTTCATCCCTCTGACCCCTTCCTTCACCCAATCCCTCCTGCTGCTACGAGCTATTTGATCGTGGTATGAACCCAGCTGTGAGTGAATGTGGGCAGGTGTAAAGCCCTTTCCTAATCCCCTGGCCACGCACCTTGGTTCCTATGGTACACTTTGAACATGTGCCTCAGATCTTCATTTTGGGAGGTAAGAGCTGCTTCTCATCTGTGCAAACCAATGTCTTACTCATGCCTTTTGAGTTTTCCTAAAGCAGCCTAAAATCTCCTAATCCTCCCTTTCTTCCTCATATTTCCTGCTGGTTGCACTCATGGGCCCTGATGCCCAATGATGGCTCATTTTTGTCACAAGAGAAGGTGGGTGGTTGCTTTTATAGTGAACGTAGCTGCCGCCAGCTGGCAGAAGAGATGTGCGGCAGCCAATGTTGTTCCCAGCTGTTTGGTGTCTGCACCATTTGGGTTAGGACTGACACAAGGGATGCTCGAGGGCAACAAGTCAGCCAGAGTCACCTTTGTTACGTGCAAGCAGCTACTGGTGCTGAGCAGTACAGACCTCTCAAGGGAGAAAGATGAGAAAGGGACGTCTCTCCCATTTCAAACCTTCTCATCTTACTAATGGGGACAGGTCACAGCCATGGGAATAAGGCACGAGGCATTGATTCATTGAGCTTTTTTTTGTAATGCTGTAGATCTTCATTAATGTTCCCAGTTGTGCTTTCTGCTGTTCCCAGTGGGGCCACTTAATGACATAAAGAGCTTAATAAGGAGAAGCTGTGGTCACAGCTGAGGGGAAGGGTTTGACTTACTGCTGTCAAGGGTTGTGCTGTTTATCACACACAGCGTCAGCCTCTAAATATTTCTTACCACTGGGACTCAGACAATCGTTTTGCAGAGATGGTTATCCAGTAAATCTGGCAGGGCAGAAACAGACACCCAGAAGGGATCATGTCTTAGGACCACACTGGTCTTAAAGAACTTTTGGCAGGTATCTGGAGTGGGCTGTTTGCTGTTACGAATTGTGATTGTGCAGTGGCCATGGATATGAGGTCTTATGAGCCATGCAGTGAGATTATCTACTGGAGTGGTTGTCTACCTGTTCCATTCTCCTGTGGAGATCCTCGAGCTCCAAGCACAGAGCTGGGCCCAGTGCTGTGGAGCTCAGGGAGCCCAGAGGCCTGGGAAGGGTGGATGAGCAAGCAAAGGGAGGACTTGAACAGATTTGCTAAGCACTAATCTTACCAGTAGTATTTCAGCTGGACAAGTTTAGTTTCAACCTGGAGCTTAGACAGGCAGATTATCCCCAGGTAGGTTATGATAGTTTCAGATCTGAAAGTCTTTTCGTTAGTGGGAGAAAGTCATTGTGTGAAGTCACAGCTCAGATATGTACTTCAGGGTCTTTCTTCCAGATATCTACCTATCGTGGTTCAAGGGTGGTCCATCACCCTTCTAGCAGAGCTTGTTGAGCCTTTCCCATTATTCAGGATACCTTCACTGGGATATTGGTGTGCAGGTGGTCAAATCTGAAGCCAGGGTAGCAGTGGGGTGCTGAGCACTCCGGCACATTAAACATGGCTACAAGAACAGTTTTCATCTTAGTGTGAATTGATGCTCAGCATTTAGTGCAGAGCAGGTGTTAATGGAAGGTCACCTAAGACTTCTCTGTAGCATAATTACGGAGCTATTTCAAGCTTTCTTCTTTGGTTTTAATGCAGATCAATGTCATAAATCGTCAAAAATCATGAAGTGAAAGTGTCTGTGAGGCTGATGGACCACCTGCATTCCAGAACTGCTTCTTGCATACTAATTTTAGAAATTCATTACCTGAGACTCAGAATTCCAAGTGTTTGGATTGCTTTCCAACACTGAAAGCATTACCAGAGGATAAAGGTCGGATCATGCCACTAGCATAAAAAGCATACAGATGGAGTTGCTGCTGGCTCTGCAATGTATAAACCCTGCGTGCAGGCTGCATGTGCTGATTTCCCGAATACCACAGTTTCTCATGCCTGTTCCCATTAGTCACCCAGTCACTGCTCTCAGGCTCAGATCTCTGCATGCACAAACTGGAGCATTGTATTCATCTGGTTTGGGACATACTTAAACTCTCATTCATTACTACCCCATATACAGTACATCTGTCCCCTTGATTAAAAGAGTTAAAGGATCTTTGGCTAGATTGGCTTTAATAACCTCTGCAGTATCAAGCTCTCATTTCAGCAAGTCCCACTTTCCTCTTGCAGTTCATGCTCTCTAACAGCTTTCTTTGCTCTTCTTGCCTTTCTTTACCCCAAAATTTAAAGGCACTTTATTTAATTTCAATTTTTTTTTTTTTTTAATGGGAAAGACGTGTTTATTGATTCAGTGAAAACTGGAACTCTTACCTATGCTTTTTATGCTAGTTTTCAGATGTGGCATCCAGATAACTTATGTGCCCTGGGATTTGCTGCAAATCCAATAGCAGGTCAGAAAAGTTCTCCCTGTGTGCAAGGTCCCCACAGCAGCAGACTGGTGATTTACTTTGTAGACAGGCGTATGTGTTACAGCACTGCATGTCATAGCTCTGCTACATCGCTTCCACACCAGGCATCCTCCTATCTCCCTCCTTCCACTCAGGTTGCTGCTTTCTTGTTGCTTAAACGTTTTTATCACAAGGAACAAAAGTAAGTCAAAGGGGAATTGCTTTTAAAATCAAGACTAACCCCTAGACTTGGCGGGGCTCATAAAACAGGGATTCCCTTTGCTGGGGCAACCGTAATTTTTTGGGGGTGGTGTTGCTATAGAGATGGTGTCCGATCTCTCTCTGTTAATATTGCCCTTTTTCAAGGGCCCTGAATAGGCACTGAGGTAGGTAAATTTATGCAGTGACACCGAGCGGGTGATTTTATTCTGACAAATTCCTGCAACGTTTGTTTCCAGGCTTGTCTGAGGGCCGGGATGCAGTGTTGGGCTTTTTGTCCCACATGCTGCCCTCGCTGGGACGGAGTTAATGGAAGCCTTGTTCGGAGCCGCTGGGGCAGAAATTTTTTTGCTGAAGGAGACAAAGGCCGAACAGGCCACCTCAGAGGTTGCTTTGGGAAGGCCATCCCTTGTGGGCTCTCAAAGGAAACGGGAAATAACGCTCAGCCCAGAAGACTCATCCAGCGTTTTCAAGCACCCTCTGCTCTGCCCCGCCACCTTGGGCTTGCACATCTGCCTCTTGCAGCATCTTTTCCAGGGTGGCAGGGATGGGGTTTCTCCAGAAGACATTTATTATAGCTGTTTATTTCAGAGCCTGGCAAGAGAATAATTTGCAGCATTGCGAGACACAGTCCGATGATGCTGTTGCAGAGGGATGGCTGTGATTGGGCTAGCAACAGAAAGCAGCAACAGGAAAGGACACAACATACTCATACCCAACCATGGGGCTGTGCAGATTCATCCCAGCACAGCACGGCTGTCTGCTCAGTTGTGATAGTACCAGCAAGTACAACCAGGAGTTGAGCAGGAACTGAAAAAACAACACCAAGGCTGCCAGCACCAAGGCTGCATGTCAGCAGCTCTCTGAGGTTTTGTTCAAGGTTCTGGATATTTGTATGTTTTCTGGGTGCTCGTATGTTCTCAGGAGAGCTGTAGCTCCTGGAGTCTTTTGGTTAAGATAGACCATCATCTGCTGCATTTGTGAAAATACATTTATTCATGGGGTCCAAGACATGTGGTCCAAGAAACCAAACACCATGAAGGTGCCCAGTGAAGGTACCCTGGGATCACATCATACAGGAACGGGGTCCTCACTGAGCTCCTTCTAACCAGACCATGCTCAAGGCCCAGCTTCTGCATCTTATCACCCTTTGGGCTGTGAGCACAGGAACAGCAAGGTCTATTAGGGCGGCTGAAAAATCCTCGAGGGTAGAAGGCAGGTTGTTCTGATGCAGAAGACCTCCAAGACAAGACTGAGTAAACCAATTAAACCTGCAGTCAGGTTGGTAGTGCTCCATGTCTGGTGCTCTGCTTTCTGGGGACAGCAACATTTCAGCAAAAAGGAAATGCTTTCAGCATAAATATATCAAAAAGCGTAGGATCTTCAGAACTGAGCAATGCTTTATCACTTAAAATATGGCCTTTCAATTCTACAGATTTATAAGAGAGGAAATAATTTCTAATGAATTAATTATTGGATTTAATTTGCTTCTGCTCTGTAAGTGTCCTAGTTTTTTTTAGATGTACCTTGTAAGTTTGCAGGGTTATTTGCTAGCCTGCCTGGGAGGGACAGTGTTTTATGGTAAGTGGAACATGAAACAACTTTTCTATTTGGCAATACAGTCAGTCATATCACTGTTCTGGCTGGAACTGAGTGTCTCTTGCAGTACAAATAACCAGATTGATCCAATTGGATGTTAGCATTTTTAATGCAACATATTTGGGTATTACATCAATTGTGGTATTGATGCAGAGATTATTAATCAAAGGCAGCCCGTGGGCCTTGATCAATAGAAGGCTCCAGGCTGCTGGGTTTTCTCTTTTTTTATTTGTTCTTCTTTTTCTTCTCTCTCCCCGCCTCCATTTCTCCCTCCTCTGCTTTTTCCTTCCCTCCCTTTCCTCTGCTTTTCTTCCATGCAAAGCTGCCATTCCAATGCTGCTATTTTAGAGAGAGAGGTACTGGTTCTTCAGAGAGATCAGTTGTATTCATACAGGAAATCAGGGTTAGGTCCATAGGACAGTTAGAATGTTCAGACATTCTCTGTAGTGTATGAAATGCTTTGAGGCATGTCAGGAAGAACAATGTTATAGAGGTATAAAACATGGCTATCATTAGGAATGATATTGAGTAGGACAAGCAAGACCCTCCCTATTGTTGATACAAACATAGTAGAAGGAAACTGGAAAACAGAAAAGGGGAATGTCTCTGCTTATATTTTGCAGTGGCTGCTGACAGAGTGGGAAACAAAGCTATCTCAAGTGTCAGCTAATCTCCTCCTTGGACTACGCGTTTTGTCAGGCGGACAATGGTTTGGCAAACACTTGTGTCTGCGATGTGGCATGTATTCACGTGAGTTATACCACTGACCTCAGGGAGGCTTCTCACGTGCAAAGGCTTTTGCAGAATGGAGACCCTAACCCAAGGAATTTTGTCGGGGTTATTAAGGACTTTTCCTGAGTCCCATGTTACATGCCTACCTTAACGGGCAAGCAGGGTTTCTACCATCTTGAGTCTCACTGAGAGTTAAGAGGACTGTTGGGTTACTTGCTCCTTTTGGTTTAACGAAAGGGTTCATTCTCTCTACATATACATGCATAACTCCTGTTTGCTGTTCTGGGACTGGTGGCTGACAGAGGACCAGGGGACCTTGTTTCTGCTTGCACAACGTATGATTCCTTTGTAATGCAAACCTAGAAGAAGCAGAGTTACATTTCCAAACCCAGATCATTTACAACCATATAGCTAAGCAAGAAATCACTCTCAGTAGCACTTAGCAACATTTTCAGCCCCTGTAAATAGTCCCCAAAGCCACACAGCACTCTTATGAAGTAAGTCTGACTGGATGACTCGAGGATGCTGTGCTTTATGGTTGACATCGTTCTACACCCTGGAAGGTTTAAAAAAAAAGAGAAGGAGGGAAAGGAAAAAAAACCTTCTAATATAATACTGCCATTTAAGAGAAATCAGAACTGAAAAGCAGCTGTCACACTTTAATTTCCTTGCTAATGATTGACCATGAATCAATTCTTTAATGATTCTTGACCCTAGAAACAAAATGTATTAACACTCTCAGATTTTGCACAGTAGTGCTAAATGGGGCATGTAATGTACTAATTTAGTGCCTCTTTAGCATAATCACAACCTACATGCACAGCTACATTTCCTTAGCAGGCAGCTTTCACAGGACCTGCAAAGAACTTATGTAGGACATTTCACCCTATTATTCATTTCACTGATGCCTGGGAATCAATATATGTGATTTTTTTCCCTGTCCTGTTCTTCTCCACAAAAAAGCCTAAAATCATCCATTGATATTCATGGGATGATTAAAATGCCAAGAGTTCTGTGCTTTTCTCTACCTGCAATGGGGAGATATCTGGCTTTACTGTGTGTTTAACCTGTGAATCTAAAAGCCTACAGAAGCCATTGAGTTTGGGTATAAATCTTACTTTCTAGGAGAAACACACAATAAACTGCACTGGCCTAAGGCTATATTTAACATATTACTTTGAAAGAAGCACACAATTAATAGTTCTGGTAAAATGAAATTTTATTTTGAAAAATACAATTTTCAGGATCATCATCCTGAAAACAGATGTTTAGTGAGGGCTTGGCTTGACTGTCCTGTTCAGAAGGAAAGCAGCCTAAGAGGTGAAAGCACTCTGCCTGGTAACCACTGGCTTCCTGGTTTTGGCTTTCCTTTGGTCCCTCAGGCTTTTGGGGCACAGAAAAGCACAGCAGTTATCTTGTAACATCTGTAAGCCAAGAACATTTCACTTAAGCATCCTTTGAAGTACTTGTGGCATGCCTCATTCAAAAACTCCTTCCAAATTTTTGTGATATTTTTATTTTTTATTCTAACTTTAATCTCTACTTATGGAATCACGGCATAGTTGAAATGGGAGGTACTTCTGGGGATTGCCTATTCCAACACCCTGACAAAAGCACAGCCAGCTAGGGCAGGTGGTCCAGTACTGTGTCCAGCTGGGTTTTTAGTATCTCCAAGAATGGAGACTCCACAACCTCTCTGGGCAACCTATTCCAGTGTCTGGCCACCCTCACAGTAAAACCATATTTCTTATGTTTAAGTGGAACCTGTGTTTCAGCTTGTGCAATTGCCTCTTGTCCTTTCACTGGGCATCATTGAGAAGAGCCTGGCTCCATCATCTTTACACCCTCACAGCAGATATTTATACCCATCGATAAGATTCCCCTGAGTCTTGTCTGTTCCGGGCCGAGCAGTCCCAACTCCCTCAGGCCCTGAAAGTTCAAATGAACCATAGAGCGCAACTTTGGGTCGTTCTTTGCATTGTTCTAGCCAGGGTTTTCCCTTCCTCTGTCATCTTCCCTCTGTAAATTATTGCAATGGATAAGCCCTTTGGAGGTGACATTTCCAATGCGCTTTTGGGGAACATCAGTCTAGAAGGAGCCACAAACATCCTGAAGATGTTATTGTAACACCGCAATAGGATCCTTGTAGAGTTTGCCTGGTCCTACCTGATTTACACAGATGCCTGGGAGTGTCACAGGGATTTTGTTACAAGATCAGATGCCCCATTTCCACAATGCAATTAAGCTACTTGTTATTTATTATATTAGCTTTTACTTGGTCTAGATCATATTGGGCCCACTGCAAGGAGTTCTGCATATCTGTGTGGTCTATGACTGGAAGAGCACTGCAGGTGCTGTGCTCCTACAAAGGATTTGTCATTAAATCAATCCTTCCTAAACGTCATTATCCCTTTGCATACGTGCAGCTCTGTCTGGCCTGGAAGCTCAGGTAGTCCCTGCCTGCAGCCCCAAATGGGATCAATACAGACCCATAGAGGCATCTGGGGGAGACAACACACAAGCAAACATACCTTGCACTGGAAACAGACTGTCTTTGCAGTTACAGGAGAAGGTGTGAAGCTCCACACCTCTTTCCACTCCTTGAGTGTCTCAGCACTGCTGGAGGTGTTTGGCCAATTAGCATGGCAAATCCCTTTCTAAATGTTTTCATTTCCATGTGTAGGCTGCGCTTTAGAGAGAAAAACCTGGAACCATGCCAGGCTCTTTCCAGAAATTCAGGAAAAGGAAATGGGATTGTTAAAGCAAATAGACTGTGCTGATCTAGGAGCTCCTAGGGCAGGCTGTACAGACTCACAGTGCTTGTCTCCATCGTGAGCAATGTCCCCCACACAGAGAGGTTCTGTTTGCAGAGAGCACCTTGCAGGGGTGGGGTCCAGTCAAGCAGCTGGCATGACAAGTGTAAGGTCTGCTCTTGGTTATTCTTGGGAGAACCCAGAGAACAGGCCAGATCACTCTATTACCTTGCATTTCCACTTCATGACTGAATGCTCAAGCAATGATCAGAGAATCATAGAATAGTTAGGGTTGGAAAGACCTTAAGATCATCTAGTTCCAAGCCCCCTACCATGGGCAGGGAACCCTCGCACTAAACCATGTCGCCCAAGGCTCCATCCAGCCTGTCCTTGAACGCTGCCAGGGATGGAGCATTCACAACTTCCTTGGGCAATCCATTCCAGTGCCTCACCACCCTCACAGTAAAGAACTTCTTCCTTATATCTAATCAAAACTCCCCTTGCTCAAGTTTAAAGCCATTCCCCCTTGCCCTACCACTACAGTCCGTAACGAAGAGTCCCTCCCCAGCATCCTTGTAGGCCCCCTTCAGATACTGAAAGGCTGCTATAAGGTCTCCACGCAGCCTTCTCTTCTTCAGGCTGTGCCGCCCCAACTTTCTCAGCCTGTCTTCATACGGTCTTATCATACTTGTGGGCCTCCTCTGGACTTGCTCCAACAGCTTCATGTCCTTTTTAGGTTGAGGACACCAGAACTGGACACAATACTCCAAGTGAGGTCTCACAAGAGCAGAGTAGAGGGGCAGGATCGCCTCCTTTGACTTGCTGGTCATGCTTCTTTTGATGCAGCCCAGGATACGGTTGGCTTTCTGGCCTGGAGTTTAAGACGGCCTGTGTGAAAACCTTGTGTTTTGTGAAAAACTGAGTCCTGTTGCCCTCTCAGATAAAACTCTGACTTCTAGGGAGGGTCATCTGTGCTCAAGGCACAGCACAGCGCAGTATTTGATTGGTAGTCATTCTCAGGACTTGGTGAGTTGTCCCTGCTCTGTCTGCTGCTCACTAGCCTGGAATTCCCACAGATATTCAGGATGAAGTCTCTGGGCTTTGTGGGGTTTGAAGGAATCAAAGCAATTTTTAAGAGAGGTTTCCTGTATGTTGTTAGTGACATTCCCAAACTGCAGAAATACAAGATATAATTGCTGCATCTGAAACTCCTGAGCTGCATTATTAGTAAGAGGTTAACAAGCAGTCAGAGGTCACAACAGTTGCAGCTATTTTTAATTATGAACATGGAGAAATTGCATCTCTCCAGAGCTAATTCACAAAGAGTAAAATTTATACTGAGTTGACAAGGTAGCATTTTTTCTTTCATCTCCAGCAATAATTAATGTTAAGCCTTAATTACATGAATGCTTACAGATAATAAGGAGGTTTTTTGTGATATGTGCTAAATAAATTAGTATTAAAGTAGTATTAAAGTAGTAAACAAATAATGCTGCCTTGCAATGTATACGCAAATTGCAGCTGACCATTGCTGTGAAGGTGGAAGCCAGCTGCTTCTTACTGATGTCTGGTCTGCTCTGAACAGAATCAAATATATCTACTCCCATTAAAACCCTGCTTTTGTATATCAGTTTTTAAGGTGATGGTAGTATCATCACATTGTCCGCAAGCCTTGAAATGCATCTGAGCCTGAGGACTCTCCAAGACACATTGGTGT
>NW_009932972.1:16715-45618 GCF_000696875.1 Nestor notabilis
GTCCATGTTAGTAGATGAGTAGGGAACACAAACTCCCTGCTGTACCTGGGAATGGGGTGGGAGGCTCCAACTCAGCTTCACAGAGCCCAAAGTGTTACGCTTGAGCGATGCCCAGGGCTCTGCTGTTGCTCGGAGGCTGGTGCCCCCTCAAGAGGATGAGGGGAAGTTGTGCTGGAAACGGGATTGTCAGAAGTGTCTTTTAGAGCCGTGGGCCAGGACCATAAGAAAATCACAAGCCACAGATTTAGGATGAGGTTTTCCAAGCGTGTTCTCCCCCCTTGTAGACCCTGTTCTGGAGATTCCAGTACCTTTGACAAAAATAGGCTCTGCTTCTTTAGTAGCTGGACTCAGGCTTGGCCCCATCACCCTAACTCAAACCTGATCTGCCTGCCAGTCCTCTCCCTACTGCAGCCTCACCCAGCAAAGGACAACTTCAGCTGGTGGTGAACAAGTGCACTGAGATATGGGTGACCATGAAGGCACTCTGAAATGCCACAGCCAGCCCAGGAAAACTGCTGCCTGTCCCTATAGCTGGTGGCTTGGCTTGGAGGGTGAAGGTGGGAGGGAAGAGAACAGCACCAGGGCTATGGGTGAGGTTCCCTGCTTGCAGCACTTACAGCCCTGCAAGTACTCTGTGTGAACCTGGGCCCAGCCCAGGGAAATACTCAGAGTAGATGATGCTGGAACATGCCAGTATTTTGCATTGTGAAAAACAATGTGTGAACTGGCAGCTTTTCATTGAGCTGGAAAGCTGGGGCTGAACCATGTTCTCATCAGAGATCACTCAGGGCCACCACACGTATTGAGGCATCAGCACTCACTGCAATGCTACACTCCTTTTTTTTTCAAAGAAGAAGTGGATACTTTTGCACATTTACTGTTATTTGGGAAACCTGGGTGTGATTTCCATGGAGTGTTTCAGATGCATCCCAGTAACTATTTAGGAAGGTAGAAACAATATCCTGGGGTGCTCTGAGATCCCCTGGCTGACGCAGCAGATCCCTTAGGAGATGAAGTTGAGTGGGAAGCAGCCGTTCTTACCCTGTGTGAGCTGCAGCCCAAAGAAGTGGGTGCCCTGCACCCCGTCCTGGGTGGCATGTCCCACTCGTGCTCTCAGCAGCTCCTATATGTATTTGTGACAACAGAGGGCACCAGCGGCCCTTGCAAATGCCGGGTTCTGCCCTGCCTGGCTCTCCCGGACACGCCGGGCTGCCCAGAGACCCGTCGGACCTGTGGGAGGAAGCAGCCTGCAAACCAAACCCATCCTGCTCTTCAGGTTGGAGAACCGAAGTAGGTGGATGCGGCGGGGCTCGCTCCCACGGGGCCTGCGCTGAAGTTAGTGATAACGAGCAAGTGCAGACAACGATGGTTTGGATGCTGCTGGTGGTGGATGGTGTGTGCCGGTGCAGTGCAAACACTGCACACACGTGGCTGGGAGCAGGGAGGGCTCACACCCTGGAGGACACCTCTGAGCCTTTCTGAAACCTCGGATGGTCATTCTGCATCCAAGCAGAAGCCACTGAAATGTGGGAATTTGATGTTAATCTGCAATGAAATGGTGCAGATCAGAGGCTGGGCCTCAATCTTGCCTGCATTACACCAGAGTTCAACCTTGCTGACAGCTGGGTAACACACAGGATTTGCCTGCAGTGAGGCCCTCAGGGACAGCCTCAAGCCAGCTCCAAGCTGCTTCACTCCAGCGCTGGTGCCTAGAGCAGGCAGGCTGCTTGAGCATGAAATCTCCAGCAAATCTGAGCTGCTGAGGTTACATGGTTAGGAGTAGGAGAGCTGGTCCTTTTAGAGTTAACCCCTGTAAAGTGGGGAGCAGTCTGGGCATACACCTGCTCCATGCAATAGGAATGGGGCTGCTTCCAGTCTGCTCTGCCCCTGATGTACAGATCCTCATTCCTTCCACTTACCCACTTAGGTTTATCACTAAACTGCAGTGATAAAAACTGCAGCTGCATTCAGCTCCAGGATGCCAGTGGAGGGATGCAGAAAATTTCAAGCTGTATTTGTTACTTTCCTGAAGCATAGCTGTCTAAGCAGGTAAGCAGCAGGCACTTTCAGTGATAACCCACTGCTTCTGATCACTGTATCATACAGCAAAATAATCAGGGAGTAGAGCAACAAAATACAGGCCCAAGCACTTCTGATGGACAACCATTTAGCAGAATGTCTTGATTTATTGCTGTTGTGAAAGTGGAAACAGGCAGTGATTTTATTCCTGCTTTCTTCCATGCAGCACTGGGATGGAGTTCATCTCTGGTTTGTGGGATGCTTTTTCATTATTTCATCTTACTTTGTGTGAGAAAGATGAAGGGAGAAAAAACAATGATGGAAGGGAAAGGGCTTTGAGCAAAGAAACAGTGCGTCATGCAGTACTGAAAATGTCACCCAACGTAGTGACATTAACAGGACTACTTGCAAGAAAAAGAGCTTCTCACTCAGTTTAATCCTTTGAGTAAGGGTTGAATGTCTGAGTAGATGGATCCTGGCAGGATCAGCCCAAGAGCTGTGCATGTGAACCATAATCTATAATTTATACTACGGCTCTGGCCTCTTCAGTCCTGCAAATGTGATGTATCTTGGTTATTGCAGCAGGACTATTTACATACCAGAAGATTTACTCACATGAGCACAGGACATTGAATGATCTGTTTATCCACAGCCTACAAACATGCAGGTCCCAAGTTTCTTTCACTGCCAGGGGACATGTGAAAGCTTTAAGCACATGCTATGGAGATAAGTAGAGACATATGCTTTATGCCAGGCCAAGATGTTTTTATAAAGAGTTTCTAGCCACATCTGGTAAAACATTTAATAACTTTTCTGCCAGCAGCCAAAAGGCAGTCAAATATTTAAAAGCAGTAATAAAAGTTGCTGCGTGAGTCAGAGTCCTACAGAAATCCTCCTAGTGAATTTCCCCCAGTAGCCTGCAGGACTAGCAGGAAAAAACCCCCACAGAACTCTGCTGGCATGAAGTATTTTTTAACAAGTCCTTGGAAGTGGCATGGAATGTCCCTGCAAAGCCCCTGAAACCAGATCCTTGGCTATGTGAAGCCTAACCATCGATTCTGGTATTTTTTTTCTTGAATTCCTATAGCCACAAATCCTATTTTACTCCTAGGAATCACAGAGAGGCCAGTTTCAGTGTGACCTTTAAGTGGCATCTCACTTGCTTATAGAATAATATGCACAAGTGCATATTCCTTTAACCTGGAACCCAGCACACTTGAACATCCATACCACTGATGGAGCAAAACGCTGCCTGACATGTGCGTGGCCTGGGCTCAACTAACTGCTCTCCCTTCCTGCCGAGTTCTGCTCTTGTAGCATTAATGAAGTACCTCTTCTTTCCCCTTGAAAGTCCTCAGGTGATCCCTTTCTCCTTGGAAACTGCGATGAGACCCTGGACTTTCTTGGAAATTGATCTTATTAACATCCAAGGCCATGAAAGCTTCTCTGCTAAATCTCTGCTAAAGCCCTCTTGGTATCCAGAGTGCCCTGGTTTGGCTCTGCTCTGGGCAGCAGTGCTGGGATCCTGGGGCAGGGCAGGCACAGGTATCTTACAGTAGCTCAGAGGCTGGCAGATGCAGGTGTTCACCCTGCTCTTGCTCACCTGCTTGAGCAGGAGATGATGCTAACGGAGGGTGGAAAAGGGGAGAGGACAGGTGATGCTGATGGCACCCACCTTGGTGCTTGGGTACTGTGCAGCCTCTATACTGAAGTAGAGCTATTTAGTCTCTGCTTGTGTTTTGCAAATTGCTTCCACACTGCAGTTCAAGTTTGGTTTGGATGCTCTTCTCTGGAGTACATGGAGCTGATCTGGGAGCCCTGCTTGGCCTGATTTCCCCCTCCCTGGCCCAGTATCTTGCCACTTCTCCTCCAGCTGAAAATGTTCTGGGAGCTACCTCTGTTTCTCTGGTATTTCCACTGCCTTTGACAACCAAAATGGGAAGGGAAATGTAATTTTTTTCCCCAACAAAACATCAGGAAATGTTTAATTTCTGCTTGGCTGTAAAAAGTGGGGCAGTTGGTGGGGAAGTCTTTCTCAGAGCTGCTTTGCAGATCCCCCATGGGCACATTATGCCAGTGTGATAGCATCAGCACAGCACAAGAGACCTGACAAGAGAGGCTTTGAACTACGCAGAATCAGGTTCCCAAAGACATGGGTTGCCACCATGCTTGCTGGGCTGTCTGGTCTGTCAGCAGAGATGCCTACTTGGGCGTCCTAATTCTCTGTCCTGTATTCTAACTGCAACCCCCTCCTTTTGCAGAGTAAAGCCTGACACAACCTGCCAGGTCCCCCTTCCTCTCTTCCAAGGCTGCTTTGTATGAGCACGTGGTTTTTAAACAACCTGCAGGCAGGATGAAGACAATTGCTCCCAGTTATGTGTGACAGCAGCACTTCTCCCTGGGCATGGAAAATGGATTTGCTGCCTCTGGGCCTACAGGGGGGGTCTGCGAACCACAGCACAGGTGGTAAGGCTGCTGCTGGCCAAGGGAGCTGGGGGAGTTTAGCACCCAGGGCAGGAGACAGCCTTTCCTTCCCCGTGGCCTTGTCTGGGGCAGAGAGCCCAGCTCCCACAGCCAGCCTGGTGAGTGGCCATTCTCCCAAGGTGTCCGACCTCAAAGACATGCCTGTGGCAGGCTGCTTTGAACACTCAGCAAGGGGAAGAGACAGCGGAGAAGTGTCTGATTACTCACCACAGCCTCCTCCTTCCCTCTTCTCTAGGGCAGAAGGTCTGCCCTCCTGAGTGTTAGGAGAGACTCTTCCGGGGAGGGTTTGACAGGGCAAATTTATTACAAGTCTGTACGACTTGCTGCAGATTTGGGGAACACTTGGGGAAAATGCTGTCAATGACTGTGTGCTTCTGTCCTTGGAAACCCTGGAGTGCTTTTCTGGGCTCAGCTAGCAGCCACAATTCAGCCCTGCCAGCAGCTGAAGGAGTAGCTGGGTTTCCAGAGCCAGCCCTCCCTCGCAGCATGGAGATGCTCGCACACAGCTTGGCTCAGGGTCACTCCCTCTGAGGATGGCCACCATGCCCTGAGCAGCTGCAAATGTTCCATGTCAGCATGGGTTTGCTGGTCAGAGGTGTGATGTTCAGCAGAGCAGCAAATGAAAGCAAGGTCCTTCCACCTTCAGACCATCATAGGATCTCTTGAGCAATTCTATGTGTTTATTTCATAATGATAGTGTAGCCCTGGGGCTTGTCTCTTAGGTCCTCACTGGTGCAATTCCTGGCTGTTACATCAGAACAGTCAGACCAATGGGGTCATGCTCCCTGGAGGAGACAAGGTGCTGATCCAAGCTCTAAAGTTTGCATTTGTCTCCATTTGCATTTGCATTTTCAGCTGGAGAAATGCCAGGGTCCTGGGGTGGATAGAGGGAATTTAGGCTGAGCAGGGCTCCCAGATCAGCCTCAAAGTTTGTCATCTTCTCTTTAAAATCATGCAAATCTTGGATGGCACTGGCGACCCCTACACTCACTTCTGGATACACACACATTGCTCCTGGTGAATCAATAAAGCACACCCTAGCACAGGTAGAATGGGGCAAAGCTAAGGTTTTTTAGGCAAGGCAAAAACCTCTTTTTGTCTGTCAGATGGACATAAACAGTGGAGCAGCTTGCAACTGTCTGAGAAGACAGCATGCACCCCATGCACAAGATCTCATTCCACCATCCTCAGCACCCAACCTCTTAGCACCAGCAGGAGTGGACGGTGTCATAGATGGCTGCATAACCATGTTGGTCACCTTTCGCTGATGGGATGTACAGATGCTGGTGTTTCCTGTGTAGTGGGGAATTCATGTTCCAAGCAGTCTGCAGGGTCATGGTGATTCATAGGGAACGGGAAAACCTAGGCTTATCTTCAGGGAGAAAACTGCTGAGCTTCAGGTTTCAAAGGCCTTGATTCAGTGGAATTACAGGTTGAAATCCTGAGAGGGTCAAACAAGGTCTTTCTTCTGAGACAAATGGAGTGTCATGCACTAAACTGCATATGATTCTCTTTGTTAGATGCTGTGTTACTTTGAAAATGGCATGAATACAAATCTTAGCTTTCTGCAAAATAAATAACTGCATCATTTATCAAAAAGTTTGGTTTCAGAAATGTCGCCACTCTTTTGAGGCATCGGAGACTCCTGGGAATGAAGGAGACCAGAAGAACACAAGATGCCACTTTTCTTACTCTATTTTATTTGACACTTCACTCTTTTTGGTTTTTTGCTTATTTGAAAAAGCCCCAGTGAGGAGTGATCCCTGGCCATGGCATGTCCCATCGAGCAGGCTCAGTGGAGTGTGACAGTGGGGATATGTGCTGCCTGACCTGGGGAGGTGGGGAGCAATAGGAATGCTTGTTCACCACATTCTTGCTGACTGCAATCACTCTGATGCAGGAGGAAACCTGAGATAGCTCTTCCCCTCATGGCAGCAAACATCAGTCATCAAGGCCATTCCCAGGTTTCTTATAATGGAATGTATGGCTCCTTGGATGCCGTCAAAATCACAGCATCAGAACTGATCAATGGTGAATAATCAGCATGTTTCTGCCTACTTAGCTGAGACAACACATCCAGACCACTGATACTGGCTGAAGCATGAAGTCTCGTGCTCATTTCTTACAGAGCATGCTCAGCTCTGCCATGTAATGCAGTGCATGAAATGTAGGTATGCTGCTCCAACAAGGCACCTGTCAAATGCAAATGCTACCACAGGTGAGTTTCCCCTCAAAATTTCTACAGGGAAAGCTATGTGCAAAAAGTCTGGCAAGGCAGAGAAACACTTCTGAAACTTTATATTTCTCTTCTTTTAAAGCTGTCTCCAGTGTTCAACTATTTCCACACACTCCTTGTCTAGGACAGAGTATAACACACCAGATGAAATGTCAAAAAGCAGCCACTGTATTCAGCATGCTCAACAGTAATTTATTTTACAGCATGTGCAACAATATCTTATCTTGTGCTTGACATAGCAAGTTGTCGTCGTTCAAGCCCAGCCGGCAACCCGGAACCACGCAGCCGCTCACTCATTTCCCCTCCCCTTCTTCCTTCCCCCGTTCCTGGAGGGATGGGGAGGAGAATCGGAGGAATGTAACTCCCACGGGTTGAGATAAGAGCAGTCCAGTAACTAAGGTATAATACAAACCACTACTGCTACCAATAATAATGACAAGAGGAATAACAAGGGGAGAGGACACAACCGCTCACCACCTGCCGACTGATACCCAGCCTGACCCGAGCAGCGATCTGGGCCTTCTGGGTAACTCCCCCCAGTTTATATACTGGGCATGACGTGCTGTGGTATGGAATACCCCTTTGGCCAGTTTGGGTCAGGTGTCCTGTCTCTGCTTCCTCCCGGCTTCCCCTCCTCCCTAGCAGAGCATGAGACTGAGAAAGCCCTTGCTCGGAGTAAACATTACTTAGCAACAACTAAAAACATCGGTGTTATCAGCGTTGTTCCCAGACTGAAAGTCAAAAACACAGCACTGCACCAGCTACTAAGAAGGAGAAAAAATGACTGCTGTAGCTGAACCCAGGACACAAGGTCCAGCCAGCACCTTACTAACTTTCTAAAAGCAAATGAACCAAAAAGCATTGCAAGCTGTTTTTATGTTGTATATGGGATGCTCTCAGTGCTCTGCAAATGCTTGGGAATCCTAAGTAGTGGGCAGGAATTGTTTACAAGTGGGAAAACAGAAGTAAAAGAGTTCATGGCTTCTGTTTTCAAAAGTAGTCTCTAGTTTTGGGTCTCTGTCTTTTTGGTGCCAAACTGTGAGAGCTTTTAATGTTCTGGCATGTGTGCAGAACAAAGAGCAACTGTTTGCTGGTTTAACTGATTTGACTTGTACACAGCTCCGTTGAAAACGTAGCTTAGTGTGCAGTCTGTGTAGCGCAGTGAAGAAGCAGATGTTCCCTCCATCCCTGTTGCCCATCAGGTCTGGATTTCAGAAGTGCCCCAGTCGAAGCCAACAGTGTTTGCAGTGTCCAGTGCCACTGAGAGCTGGGCCAGGTGTGAGATCAGATGTCGGGAGCAGGGTGTGTAACATTTTTTCAGATGTGCTTCTCAGTGATTTCTTTCCAGACACATGCGGGAAGTCTGTGGTAGAGCTGGGAACAGAGCCTGTTCCTATGCTGTGAGAGGCTGTGTGTCTGACAAGACACAGGCACAGCCCAACAAAGTAAATGTTGTGATTTCATGGCTGGAGCTCAATGGCACCCGACAGTTGCACCAGGGGAATTTTTTCCCCCTCTCCAGATTCACAGGCGTTCACACTGTGGCTAAAGCCTCAGAACCTCTGAAATTCAACAGGAGCTTAGTTTTGAGTCAGTTGCACCAGTGTGTATCTGTGTTTCTGTGTGCAGCTCAGTTACCAGGTAGCCTTAATAAGGAGGATAGCCAGGCAGGAAGGCTGAGGGAGCTGATGAGATACAGGTGAAAAGCACATCATAGGGCTGAGCTTAATAACAGCTTACACAGAAGAGAATTTATGCCAGGACCAGGCTGTTGACTCCAACAGTATGTAATAAGCTTCTTCCTGATCTTGACAATGGAGTGGAGATTGAGCTTATGGATGGATGATATATGCTGTGACATTGCTCGCTTGGTTGAGTTGTCTGGAAGAATCACACCTTTCTTCTTTAACTCCATTAACTGAGGTTATTTCAGTTAGTATGATGGGAAAGCTCATCATACTCTATGTCTGAACATCATGTCTGCTGCCAGCACTGGCTGTGTGGCAAACCCTGAGCACACTGCTGGGATTGCCAAGCCTGGGCTATGCCTCGCTGATGTGTCCACAGCAGGGCAATACTTTTAAGGGGTAGCCACACCATTGTGGTATCAACTGCACGTGCAGCTCCCTGCTGGTCTGTCTTTGCAATGTTTGGATGAGTGCAGCTCCACAGTGCAGATGTTTCTGGCTTGCTGTTTGCATAAGTTCATGTTGAAAGCTTGCTTTCTCAAGACATTCACTTTTGTTAGTTTAAAATGTGCTGTTTCCATAGGTTGCACCTGCTCTCAAGGATACCACCCAAGGGTAAACATGGAGAAGGCACAAAGCCAGCATCACAAGTGTAGTTTCCATGGGAAATGCAGGCAGGTATATATGTACATGTACTCTAGGTGTCTGTTCTATTCCTCTGCTCTGGGATGTGGTGAGGAGCACCCAGCCTCTGGCAGCAAAGAGACCCCTGGTCTCCAGGGCAGTGAAACAGGTTAGGCAGCTGAGCTCCTTAAAAAAGAGCAGTTGAAACCACATCCCAGCCACCCCTCTGCCAGCACAGGTCAGGAACTGTGCCTTTTCTTGAGTAAAATTTCTGTCAGGCTTAATTTTCTTTTCATATCTGTTTTAGAAAATGCTAAATATTGAGCTGTCATTTGGCAAAAGTAACAAGAGGAATTTCAGACTAAAAAGCAGGACTCAGGCTTTTCATTTAGAAGGGAAACTGGGAAATTTTTTCATCAAAACCACTTTCATGGAAAAAAGTTGTTGAAGAACATTCTGGTTGAAAGTATTTCAGCCATCTACCTTAAGGAGGAGGTGAAAACCCCTCAGAGCCTTCCCACCGTGAATATGCCAGATTTTCTGCAGTAAAAGGCTGGATCTTTCACCTATGGTTCAAGCCGTTGTTTTGGTTTGGTTTTTTTCTTTCATCGATATCACCGTCACTGAAATACGTAAACACGAGGAGTTTTGGGTGAAACTCTCACTGATAAGGGGCAACGAGCAGTCGTGGGCTGGCAACAGGCTGGAATCAGTGACCTAGTCAGCCATTTCCCTCTAATTGCTATGATTCTACAGCTTAAAGAATTAGACAACGTGTATTTTAGTTGGAATGAGATACTATTATTGAGTAAAGTGAATAATAATTGTGTTTCAGGAGATTAAATAAACGTCTACCACCAGGCACTTTAATCCATCATTGTACTTTGCTGATTTACTGAAATTGCACTGCATTCAATACTAAAATTACATGTAATACAGTGATTGCTGAGCTGACACTCACAAAAAGGATGTCTAGTACCTACATTTGTTTTCCTAATTGACAATTTCAGGCTTTGATTTAGGGAGGGAGGAGCACCCACAGCCCTGATTTCAGTTGATAGGAATGGAGAACATGTAGCTCCTTACAGGGGCAAAGTCTTTTAGCGTGGATGGATCCTCCCTCTCATTTGCTATAGCTTTCAAGTCCTTGCTTAAGTCACTGTATAGATCCATTTCCCCACATTTACAAGAACATTAGATTTTGATACAAGCCTTTCTCCTAATGGTATACCACTTGCTTATATTGCTCTGCAATTTCTTCACTGGTCATTCATTAATTAATGCCACATTTCGCAGACAGGGATAAGTGACTTGACCAAGCATATTTAGCAGAAAGGAAAAAGACATGTTTCTTATCTGGATCTCCAATGGCGCTTTGGAGATACTGCAACTTTTGATGCTTCTTCTTCCTGCAGTCCCTCCACCCTGCAGGATTCTAGTTGGCAAAAATCAAAATTAAAATCAGAGCTCTTGGCTTCAGCTCCTGGATATGACATTTGTATCAGGCCCACCTAGAACATTATTGTTTTAAATAGCACTCCAAAGATATTAACAAACTGTATAATTAACTGATGCTAAACTAAACTCAGTTGGTTTTTTAGACTTCAGCTAATGTATGTGATCACATGGGAGAATACATAGAATTTTTTTCCACAGGTCAAGTGATATCCTTTTGCAAAGGTGTATACCTCTTTTTCATCAGACTGAGCAAACAGCTGAAGAAATACCAGTTTTATACAGGGAAAAACATTTTGCGGTAATACAGAAATATAGAAATGATCATTTGATTCTAGTTTGAGGTAATTTTATTACTGTCTCCTGCCCTTGGAAAACTGACTTGCTTTCTGAAGACCAGAATCACTTTTTTTTATTTTTTTTTTTTTTTTTTTTATATCAGGGCTTTTCCCAGTCTAGCTGAGACTAGAACAGATCTTTAAGAAATTTAATTGCAAGATGTTAGAATTTCTCTTTGGAAGAGAAACACACACTCCATCCAGGAAACACTGAATTTAAATCCTCTCTTGATGTTTCCATGGCCTCAGCCAAAGGGATGAAACCTTTCTTCATATCAGGTGACATAATCTGTAGGGCTTACCCACTCTTTTAGCAACGTATCAAATGCTTTCATAGATATTTTTCTTCTTTTTCTGTACATGAAAGAAGATGTGAATGTCGCCTTCATCAGCAGTCACTATATAACATTCATACTGTAAGGTCTATTAAAAAAGTTTCAATAAGCTAAGCAAATACGAGGAATTCTGACGGGGAGGAATTAAAGCCATCCATTTTTTATTTCCAAAATAAATATGCAAGTTAATCTGAAAAAGTGAAGAGTGCCAAATATTCATCCTATGTGCTAAAGTGACTCATGGCCAAGGTAGACAGTTTTATAGTGCAATTTCTTTGCTTGTGCTGGAAATGGATAGCTTCCAAGTGATACTTATGAAACAATTAGCTGTTCAAGGATAATCAGATTTGTATGAAAATGTAAAGATAAGTGATATAGCTGTGATCTCAGATAGAAAGTGACTGAGGGTAGTGGGCTATATTCCATGGTAAAATCCCCTTTCTTTTACTAAATGGCACTTTTGCTGAAATGTGCTGGATTCAGGCAAGTAAGGGCTTCCTTGACTTTTGTTGCTAGAACGACACACAACTGATTTGCATCACTGGAGATCCTTGCTGATGGCTGAACTGCTTTGCATATAAATGATACCTAACCTGAACAGCTGTTCAACTCATGGGATATATGTAATGTTTCATACCTACATACCTGGAGCTTAGTCAGGGACAGAGGATGGGAGTTCAGATGGCCGAGAATGTCTTGAAGCCTTTTATATTTTAAAGTTAAAATGTTCACTTTTCAGTCTTGACCTCTCCATTGAAATGATCATGCACATGGTGGCAAAGTGAAGTGCTTTTTTACTCTCCATGTGTGGCACAGGTTTGTGCAAGTGCCTAGAGAACTGATGCTATTTGTAAAAGATGAGCTACAAAGGTAAGGACCCAGTCAGCCAGCCTCCATCATGTCCAGGGCAGCCAGGCTTTGACTGACAGTACTCTGCGGCCCTATGGATTTACCAGCCCACACATGGCTCTGGAAATACATGCACACTCTCTATGCCTGTCTGTATCCATCCATGAGTCATCTTCAATCAAAGTGGTTGTCCTTGAGTTCCTGTTCACTGGACTCTGTAGTTGGTCATGTGTTTCTCCTTAAAGTGTGCTCTATCTGCGCTGTGTTTGTGGAGGAAGTGGGAGAAAACGTGATGATGATGTCCTGACCCCAGCCTCACTTGAGCTGTGTGGTAAGGCCCCTTAGAAAACCCTTTTTTGTGATATTTTCAGCTTAGTTTCCGAATCCCCAGAGGCCTGGCTAAGACTGGTAGGCAGCCAAGCCTTGAGTGACTATTCATCTGCCTGAAGCCTCCCTGAAGGTTTGCTTATCTGTGGAACAAACCACATTGTCAAGGGCATTGTTAATGGTGTGTCAGAGATAGTAGTGCTCAGCCCCAGGAGACCCAGAGAGCCTTTAGACAGTTCATATCCTTGGCCAAACTGCCAAATGTATATATCCCTAGAGCAGAGGTGGTGGTGCCCCAAAATGCAAGGACTAGAAAACACCTGCGCTCTGCTTAATGTCAGAGGTTTCACTGCCAGTAGTCAGATTCAGAAAAATATTTAGAGGGCTTGCAAGAAAGCATTCGTAGGTATGGGTGTACAAGCCTGTGAAAGTGGTCTCCTGGCAATGCTCACACATGCACATAAAGCACCTTGGTTCTTGAAAGGATACTTTAACACTGCTTATTCCTCCGCTGAAGCTGGCAGAAAGGGGAATGAGCACTATGATCCCATCAGCTGTGTAATACATCCCTGATGATACAAAGGCTCTGGGATGAAATTGGACACCTGGTACCTCTGCAGCAATGGCCAAGTCCTTCAGATGCTGCTTACTGTGGAGGCAGTACTCGACCTGTTATAAACATATCCTCTTTTCCTCAGTGTGGTTGGTTTTATCTCCAGGTTAAGAGGATGTTCAGATCCCAGATGGAAGAGGAAGCTGTTTGGCTTTCAGAGCTTTGTTTACTTATTAAAGGCCTAACAAACATGGTTGTTAGGGCCCCCTAGGAGGTCTTTCTTATGAAGCTAGGGGCTATTGGATTAGGCAAATGAGAGCCAGAGATTTGCCTAATAGCTTGACAGGCCATGAGGGATTAGACTCTTGTGGGCTGGTGTAAACTTGTGGGACAGAAGTACTGTGGCATGGGTCTCCTCTTAGCTGTGGATAAATACCTTGTCAATGTGGGTTAATCTTGTTTGCCTTGTCTTCCATAATACTGCATTACAGGACACAAACTCCGCCAATTTAATCACTGTTGGAATTGAATTGTAGGGTTTTGTTTCATGCATGTACCTCCTCCATTATGCAGCACTTTCAGCATTATAGGGGTCAGTGATTAACTCTAATTTAACTCACATTGGTTCAAGCTGCTGAAATAGTTGCTCCTTTGGGACCAAAGGTTCAATTGCAGCTGGCTGAAGGCAGGTCCCTCTGGTGAGACCCCACGGCTGCCCTGGCATGCCTCACTCCATGCTCCTTTTTCAAACACTGGTATTAACCATGTCTCTCCCTCCCCAGATAAGCCAGATACCCTCCCCCTGAGCTGGAATCCTGCTTTGCCATTATGCTGTGCTCAAGGCAGTATGCCAGCACAGGAATGGCACCCTGTGAAGCCTGATGGACATCCCCAGAGAGCACCCACCCCTCTCTGGCATACTCTGACACCTTTCATTTGATTTGAAATGGGAATCAGTGGTCACTGTCATCAAAGGCAAATGGGCAGTTAGCAGCAGGACTGAAGTGCCAGTGCTGTTAAGGGAGTGTATATAAAGTAGATGTGGGACTCCTCTGTTCCAGGTCCCTTTACCTTGGTCTGATGGGGTAGAGGGCTGTGAGTGTACAGCATTTATAGAGCATCATGGCTTCTGCTGCACCTCTCACTTCTGCTCCTGGCCAACCCAGAGAAGACCAGCCACCTCTGCTGGGCTGGGTTTGCTACCAGGGCACAGGCCATACTTATTATGGTGTAGGTTCCATCCCATCCTGCCCCAGGTTTATCACACTTTTTAGATATCTTCACATTTCCTCTCTCCACATCTTCCCCTTGTCCTCCCTACAAATACACCAAGAGCCTAGCAGCACTGGGTCCAGCAGAGGAGCTGGGGGCACATAGCCCCGAGCCTTGCTTGATGGATGCTTACTGGAGCTGAGGGAGCCAGGAAGATTCACTGCAGCACATCCCTGGGTCCAGAGGCAGCCTCCCTCACAGCTGATTAGCATCTGCAAGGCACTGGAGGGGATAGTGCAGATGGGAGGAAGAGCTCAATCCAGTCTCTTCTGCCCCACAGTCTTGCTCAGTTGTGTAAATTGCCCCTGAGCTTGGGTGGGCCATAAGCACAAATTGCTCCTTAGAAACCCCAGGCCCTCCGGGCACAGCCCCTGGGCCCTGTGCCCAGCTGGTGGCAGAGCTTCAGGGAACAGGGCAGATGGGAACAGCATGTGTCAGTGGTGCTGAGTACCAGGTGACAGCTTCCCATCGACAGTGACAGGGCAAAGGCTGCCTTGTGTGCACATGCTAATGGCAGCCACTTGAGCTCAAATACTGCAGAGACAGTGGTGTGAAAAAGTGCTCAGGGTCTTGTCCCTGACACCTTCACTTGCCCAGCAGAGAAAAACTTCAGGTGCCAAAGGGGTTGTAAATAGAGACCTTGCAGGCTGGTCCTTTACTAACACATCCCCAAGACCAGAGCATCAAGTCTTCCTGGGCAGATGGTGAGAGCAGAGCAGTGAGACATTGTGAGGGTAACAGCAAGACCTTCATCAGCTGCACAAGGCATGGTTGGTTGTGCCACCCATGGAGTGCTGTGCCAGGTCAAGGCCTGTGGCTTTCCCTCCTGTCCCACTACATGAACCACTCTCAGCCTCCCATCTACTTCTCTGCATCTTCCTTGCCTTATAGGGCATGGGAAAATTTAAATTGCTATGTAAGCACAGTACGGAGAAGCTTTTAGGAGAGGGTGTGTAATGGGGGATTTTTCCTCTGTGCTGCAGACTTCCACTGCCTCCCTGACTCTTCTCTTCACGCACCACGGCATCCAGCCCTGACTAAGACTGAAAGTGGGAACCCAAAAGCAGGCCAGCATGGAGCCTGAAACACACCAGGGCATCCATGGTATGATCTCAGAAGAGCATGTGCCAGCTTATAAATGGTCCGTGGAGTATGACCTGGCAGAAGGAAGCACAGACCAACAGAGGAGGTGGCAACGGTTTGGGACTGAAGCAGTGAGAGGTAAAGTTCACCCTGCACATACATCACTGCCTGTGCTTCTTCGTGCTACAGCTTCGTCATGGCTGACCCAGGCTTGGGAAAGCACAGCTGGGAGAACAGAGCTGTACTGATTGACATTAGCTCTGCTTAGGGCAGAAAGGCTTCATCTGCTCTGGGCCTCCCCTGCTACCAGGCAAACTGTCATCTGGCTGCAGATTGAGATATGAGCTAAGCGAGCCTAAAGCTGCACCGTGCAACTGGCTGGCTTTGCATGGCTCTGGAGACAGACACAGAGGTCGTCTAATGCACTTTATTACTGCTCTTTATTACCAGACTCCACTAATGAATTCTACTAATGTGCAAAACCCAGCATGGCAAAGAAGCCCTCGTTCTTCTTCCATACCCTTCCTTTCTTCTAACCCCTGTAACATTTCCTGCTGTAGCTGTGTAGTCCTGCCTGGGATAAACAGCACAACTCACAGATGGCAAAAGATGTATACTCCTGATGTGAACTAGCTGTGATATATTCCTGAAGTGAGATCCTCAGGTGTATAGTCCTGAAGTGAGATTCTCTCCCAGGATCTCACTGCTGGTCCTTGCATGGGGAGGAAACACTGCTCTTTACCATGCCAGGAGCTAGCTTGCATTTGGGCCTGGAGCTCATTTAAACCATGTTCTCTAATACTGCAAGGCAGTCTCAGAGATTCCTGGGTTTGGGCAAGAGGGCAACTACCATCCAGCTGATGCATATCACTTAAGCTCCCACAGCCATCGTTCCTCAAACACAAAGCTTCTGCCACCCTTCCATCCCTCAGCACAGGAGCCTCATGGAACAGTACCATGAGCTTTTGCACAAAACTGACCCTGCAGGGAAAAGGAAAAGGAAGGAAAGGGCTCCTGGTGCCCTGTGCATGATGCTGGGCAGCCCAAGGCACCTATCATAAGAGAAGTCAGTGTTTTTTCGATCTGAGTGCTAGGCTTTATAGACAATAAAATATCAAGCAGAGGGCTGCTCATATATTGCCTGTGACTTTTGCATGTCTTAATTTAAGTTTACAAATTGCGTAGTCCTGAACTAACCTTTCCACCAAGCAGACATCTATCGAGTTCCCAGAAGGAAGTTCTTTGGCCATCTCCATCTATACTGTCCAAAGGTCTTTAGAAGAAATACCCTGGGAAAAGAACCTGTCACACTGTCCATCACTGAACGCAGGGCTCTTGCCTCTTGCTGTGCCTTTAGCGACCACTTTGTTCTCCAATTCCTTTTCTTTAATTGGCTCTGCCTTTACTTATTGGAGCCCTTGTACTTAGACAAGATACATATTTTGCATAATAAAAGAGATTCTTAATAGCCAGCAGTGCATCCAGCTGCTCCCTGTCTCTTGTTGCTGAAAATTAAAGAGATGTAAGATTAGGAGCTGAATGTCTCTGTATCTAGGGGTCCTTGTGCATAGCTGGAGATGAGAGTTTAAGATGTGTCCTTTTCCCAGGAACAGCTATTTAAGAGTTGAAGAAATGACAATTCGTAACAAACCTTTCTCTAAAGAATCTTGCTTAAATACTTTAAATCGCACTGGATGTGTTCATTTTTGCTCATAGTTTTCTTTGCTCCTCTTGACTGCACGCTCCAGTGTAATCCCAGATCCTTCACTGAGAAATGCTTTTGAATGCTCCATCCCCACCTACACTTTTGGACCCCTAAGGGGGACAAGCAAACAGAAGGGAAGGTTCACTGCAAGCAAATAAGTCAGCAATTTTCCTTCACCACTGGAGACCTCAATGGAATTCAGCATCTGCAGGCTCTAGTGCTGTACTGCCTTGGGTAATTCATGTTCCTAGGCATGGTGTCCAGGCAGAACCAAGTCCTGGCCCAAAGCAATGCACATCAGTATTTTCTTTTCTTGGCATCTCTTTACAACAGGATCCTGATTGCTCGGCTTCATCTTAGGGTGGCAATAACATAGGCTGTAGTAAATGAATTTAATTTGCCTCCTGGCCTGGCAGCAGACTGTCTTGGGTGAATGGTCAGAGCTTGTATTTAAAAGCTCACTGCAAAAAGTAGTATCCATGGCTGATTGAGCTCATGGTGTATCCTGTAAATCTGCACTTCCCTGCTGTATTTGAGAACACTGGGTGCTGGGAAATCTTGAGAACTGTAAGTAGAGAAGGAGCCCCATTAATTCCTGTCTAGACTGGCTTCTGAGCCCAGGTCCCAGAGATGAAAGGGCACTTTATTAAGACAGGGCATAAATCCACCCTGCCAACAAGTCCACACTCCTCTGGATTATTTACACCTCTCTCCCTCCCTCTGGCCATTGCCTGTCCCTATATAATCTACATTAAAGTTCTGACAGGATTAAGCCAATATATCTTAAGCTTTAAATATCAGTCTCTGTGTGCTTTCGTTTTCACTATGTCACAAAAAAGACTTCATGTTTTACAGGTAGACTGAAGAAAAATATAGGCGTCTAAGGAAAGGAGCTTGTTGTTATGACTGAGAGATAAAATGTGTGCTTAGAAGATTTTATTGCAAATGTGGCCTTTGCCACACCTACAGCTCCTTTCCCTGATGCATCTGGCCTGCTGTGTCACTGAGGGCCAGGCAGGGGCTGTATGAATGGAGCCATCTGGGCTTTGAGCATCACCTCTCTGGATGACGGGTGACAGCCCTGGATCAGACTACAGCCCCTTTCTTATGCAGGACTGTCTTTCCTTGCAGTGATATGCTCAGTTGCTGGGGAACAGGACTGAGGGGGTGCAGAGGGCATGGGAGGTTTAGGATGGAGGGTCTGAGGAAGACAGGCTGTTTTCCTTCAAAGATCTTACAACTTTTCATTGCTTTTGTGGTTTTGCTCCTTTATTTTCTATCATTGGAAATTTCCTTTCTTTGGAACGTAGCTTTTCTGTGGGTTTTTTGGTGTTTATGGAAAGAGCTGCAGCACTGTATGTGCATAGTAGATCCTGCCATCTCATGTCTGTGTGAGCTTCTCCGTCTCCCCTTGCAGCCAGGCAATGAGGAGCAAACAGTCCTTATGGCAAAGAATCTCAGGAGGACTTTGGCACTAATATATTTTTAGGCTGAAAATGTAAAATGTGCATTCACTCCATGCATAAGTATCTCTGAACGCCCTGGCTCACATGGTTCATTTCTGCTGTAGGTCCTGTTCAGCCATAGGACTGAGAGGTGAGGGTTATAGTGATGTGGAGCATTAGTGAGGTGGGTGCTGTACAGTGAAATGAAAGGCAGGCAAGGTGGCTATAGCTACAGTCAGCAGAACTTCTGGATGATGTGGAAGAGCTGCAGCCTGCAAGGGGCCATCCAGGCATGACTGCAGGACTGGAGTTCCTGCTTTCCACATCTTTGTCGGTGACATGGACAATGGAATTGAGTGCGCCCTCAGCAAGTTTGCCGACGACACCAAGCTGTGTGGCTCGGTTGATACGCTGGAGGGAAGGGATGCCATCCAGAGGGACCTTGACACGCTTGTGAGGTGGGCTGATGCCAACCTCATGAAGTTTAACCAAGACAAGTGCAAGGTCCTACACCTGGGTCGGCACAACCCCAGGCACAGCTACAGGCTGGGCGGAGAAGAGATTCAAAGCAGCCCTGTGGAGAAGGACTTGGGGGTGTTCTTTAATGTGAGGGTGGTGAGGCACTGGAATAGGTTGCCCAAGGAAGTTGTGAATGCTCCAACCCTGGTGGTGTTCAAGGCCAGGCTGGACAGAGTCTTGGGTGACATAGTTTAGTGTGTGGTGTCCCTGCTCATGGCAGGGGGGTTGGAACTAGATTATCTTAAGGTCCTTTCCAACCCTAACTATTCTATGATTCTGATTCTATGATTCCCAGGCATGTGTGTCACCAGCAAGAGGGCAGACCAATTCTTTGGCAAGAATGTCTAATACTTTGGATTAATTTGTTTGAAAGAAAAGATGAGTTCATAAGCATGCTCAGATGCAGGACTCAGATGCCTCAGATGCAGGACTGTTGCATTTTCACTGTTACTTGATATATCCAGTGTGATAATAGTATACGATGATAGAGCTGTACAGTGCTTAGAGCTGTGTGACTTGAAGACATGCTGCAGATACCAGCACATCGTACCATGACAGGCTAAGGAAATGATGAGTGCTGTTGAAAAGACACTCTGGTTTTTTGTGCAGCCAGACAGAGATGTCCATAATGTCAAAGTCTGCTCAGGTCTGCATTTCAGCTGACTGCAGTACTTGCAAACCTTTTGTATTCATTTTCTGTTGCATTTTTAGCCAATGAGCTTACTGGCATCGTCAATTTGAAGTCATTAGCAAATATTTACCTAAAGTGAGTTTGAAACCTATAAAAAGGACCATTTGAAGTGTTTCCAAGATTTGCACTCATTTGGCCAAAGAAATCATGACACCCGAATTATATGTCTAATCCAACATAACCAGGCTGCTCCAACTTTGAATATCAAGTGTTTGCACTGAACTTGAAAAACTGTTTCCAAACCAAGGCTCAGCCAGACTACGGAAATATTTCAAATAGATTAAAAAAAAATAAAATCAAAATCTGTTCACATACCTGAAGAAAACAAATCACTGACTATATTATTCAGGGGCTTACTTATTTATCATTTTCTTCAGCAGCATTAAAGGTCAGTATCATTTTCCCCATTAGACACCCAGCTTTGTCCCTCCGTGTGCTACAGCAGCTAGCAAAGCAGGTAAAATACCTTGAGTTTTGCCTTTTTTACTTTGCTGTGAAGTTTATTGTTAGATATTTGGAGGCTCAGTAAACAACAGTTACTAAACAGTTCCTATCCTTTCCTTTCTAGCAGCTTTCTCTGAGCTGGAAGGGCACAATATAATCCTCACACCCTTTCTGCTCATACAGAAGAATTTCCTTTTGTCATAGTTTTCATTCCCAGGTTTGTGTCAGAATGGACAGAGGGCTCCAGAATGCAATTGAGCGCAAGCCTGAATAAGACAAGAACCTTATTGAGCCTGTCCCAGCCAGGAGCCTGTTCCCCCCCGTGCCTGCCGGACACAAGCCATCATCCTCTGTGTGGGGAGAGCACGTGGCGGCTGCTGGATGCAGGGATGGGGCATGCTGAGTTTGTGTTAAGGACAGAGCTGGAGGAATAGGCTTTTGTGTAGTAGAAATAGCCCACAGAGTCCCAGAATTACTTCCCACTGTCTTTCCTTTGGTTCATCAGTTTCAGTATCTCAGTGGGTAGAGTCAGCCTTAGAAGCCATCTGTTAGTCTGGCCTGGGAGAGGAGACTGAAATACTCAAAAATAGTAAGTATAGGGAGAAAAATCTCTAGAAAGTAGCAGATTTTTTTCATTTTATGGAGCATATTTCACATTTCCGCTAGTCTAAACTCACCAGGAATTTTAGCAGAAACAGGCTCAGTTATATTAGTCTCTTGCTTTTCCAGCTTTTTACACAGAAACCCTTGCAACAAAAGTGAAAGATGGCATATATATGTAAGGACTAAATCACTATTTACCTACACGACTTTAATTTGATTAACAGTGACACTAAATCTTTGTGCTCTGTTGTAGGCAGTGCTGTGATGGCAGTGTGTGTGGGTGGATACACTGAATAGCTTGAAATTCAGAACTGTTGGCAGCGGGCTTGTCACTGAGGTACAGAGCACAGCACAGTGCTCCCAAAACTCAAGGTCATTACCAGGACAGATGGCTCAGGAGAACCTTCATCTGTCCGTGGTGATATCTGAGCTAGAGTGTTTGACAGCACTGTGAGTGCCCCTGCATCTCCACATGGTAGTTGGCTTCACTATAGACATGTTCCTTGTAAGTATTTTGAACGCCGTTCCCAAGCATAAAGAACAGAGGTTTTATTATCTAAAGACTTAAATACATCCTCACATAAGGGCAGCAGACGGGCTAGTGTGGAACACAGGAATGAAAAGCTTCCCCAAAACCTCCTTCCGCTGGATGTTCCACTGGTTTACTTGCATGTACCTAGAATCATCTCTCCTTTCTGCAGTGCACAGCTCTCCAGCTCCTTAGAAACCCAGATGAATGCTCAGGTACCTCTGTTCTGCAACAGCTGGGAAAATGGCAGGCATTTCCCATTAGAAGTTGTGAAATAATTTTAAAAATATAAACATTTGAGCACTAAATGGATACAAATATACTACTTTCCCAAGAAACAGAAGAAATGTTTTATAAATGACCATCCTTCATCAGATAATACTACTGAAGTAAGAACGGCCACCAGCTGGCATGTGTACCATCTTTTATTTCCACCAGGAAGTAGGGAGAGAGAAGGAAATGGCTCCTTCCTTTGAGTTCCATCCAAATGGAATCCTCCAGGAGCAGGCTGACATGGAAAACCCCACCACCTTTGCACTGGAAAGACCCTGCAATCACCTCTTCTAAAACATTAAATAAGATATGGGGAGAATTATCCACAAGGCACAGAACTGTAGTAAAATTTTGCTATCTAGCTGGGTGGGAGAGAGATTTTTCTCCTCTGTTTAACTTGCCTGATATTTCCTTCTCCTGGCATTTATTAATCAGACTGGTTAACCATTGAGTCCAGCCTGAAAACAGATCTCATCACAAATCCTGTTCTCCATGACAGACTCGGAAAAGGCTCTGCTTGAACAAACTCACTTCTGTTCTAACTCTGAAGGGCAGAACTAAGTGCTAGAGATAGATGTTTACTATGAAATTAACACTAAAGGTTTCCAGTTTGGAGCAGCAAGGATTTCCATTTGTAGACAAGCTTCGTTTTGACACAGACCTTCAAAATTCATCAACAATTTGGGTGCTTCTGGCTATGCAGTATTCATTGCATCCATTCTATTCCTGATAAACAGATTCAGGAGCCCTAATCACACAGGTAGTATATTCAATAACCATTGCTTTTTAATTGTTTCTGTTCTGATCTCTGTTTCCCCCAAGGGTTTTTTTCCTGTGGGAGGATCAGTGCTTCTCTTTGAAATGACTTTTCCTTTCAACATTCATCATTCTGGGCTGTTCAAGTGCTGTTTCAGTGCAGAAGATGCTCACAAACAACTTGTAGCAGCTGCTTTTTTTGAAGTTTGGTATTTGCAGCTTATTATCCCTCACTTAAACCACCTGACATTGCCTTTCCTTTCTGACTGAGCACAAGACCCCTGCACCACACAACATGCTTCTGGGAGAGCCGGAGCTGATCCCAGGCCTCCTACCTCTTGTTTCATGTCTGACCCTGGATGAGTATTTCCAGTGTGCTGCGGGACCACAAAACCATAAGCAAAGTCTGTGAGTGAGTAGGGAGAGATGAACCACAGCCAGGTGTGATTTCTAGGTTGGGGCTGATCCCAGCTCCAGTGAGACTGTCTGTGTTCCTGGGGACTGGCCTTTCTGCCTGGGAGTTTTGCAAAGAAAGCCTCAGAGCACTTGGAAGATGAACCTGTGTTTGGGATAGAGGAACAAGTTAAAAATAGCATGAGGCAGAAAGAAAAGGGAAAGCTACAGACTGTTATCATCAGCAGAGGGGCCATGTCCTATGGCTTGTGTGTGGTTTTTTGTAACATGGCGATAATTACTAGATAGCTCTTTCCATTTGCATCTGATTATTAAGCCAAATAATGCGTACATTGGCCTGAAAGTGATTCACATGCACAACTTTTCCTATATGTTGGTAGCCAACAGAACTTGTGTCTGAAGACCTGTGAAACCTCATGTTGCAGTCATTGTTCCTGCCTGACACCCTGTGAGTCCTGGTTTTTAATCTCCGCTGGTCCCCACCTGAGTAGTTCCTCGCTGCACACCTGGGAGCCCCAGCTAGGCAGGATGCAGCCAGGACAGCTCTGTCAATATTGACTTTGCTGCAGGCTCTGGAGCACAGCAATGGTTATCTTGTTCGCTAGGTAAGATTTACCCCATTAGCACAGGCGTCTTTGAAGCCATTAAATACACAAAATCAATGGAGTTGAAAAGGAGGGGGGTCCTTTCAAATGGAGGCATGTTATCACCCCATGCATGTTACACAGACCAAGACCTGCACTGGACAGTGTACTGGATGACAACTGTGAATAAGACTTCTGCAGGATGATCTCTGTCCCCCACGCTTGTTTGCTTCCAATATAACTGTCTCCTCCTCTCCCCTGCACTGTGGGTACAGTGGCTTTCAGGGTTTTCTTTCCTGGTGTGGCTGTGCAGCCCTGCTTTCCCAGGGATGAAAACTTTCCATCTGTAGATGTTTGCTTTATGGGAAGGAGCATTTTGCACAGCGTGAAACTTTCCATTGTATTCACAGTCAGTTTTGGCAAACCAGTTCAAGGTGAAAAAATCCTGTCCACAGGCACTGGCACCCCGTTGCAGCCAGCCCACTCCTCGCCAAAGCGAGGCCCCAGGGCAGGAGTGCTGCCAGGAATGGGTAGCACAGCCCAGCCTTGCAAGTCTGCCCTCAGAGCCACGCTGCTCTGAGGAGCAGGATTATGTTGGCTCAGGTCATGCCAACTGGAAATTCAGGAGAGAGCTCAGTGATGGTCTGGCCTGCTGTGTGCAAAGCCCGGGCTGCTTTCCCCAGCAGAGAGGAGAAAGCTCACAGGTAGCAGGATTTCCTACCTTGTGCACAAGCCAGCTGTGTTTCTGGTGACGGATGGAGATTGTATTTGGCAATCCCTGAGTTGCCAGAGGGATGGGCATTTATTTCCCAAGTGAATCCCGGCTGCTCACAAGTCTCTTTGCTCTCCCCATGCTGCCTCTTAGCTCCCTCTTTTGCCAGTGCTTCACAAATTTTTCTGAGGGATCCACAGCATTCACAAGGCTGCTTCCTAAAAGGGCTCTGTATTCACTGCATTTATCCTTTGCATGCTGAACTAAAAAGTGGAAACTTTCAAGGAAGACAATTACAAGCTTATGTTAATGCAGAAAAAGCATTTGCGTGGTTTAGCAGGGTGAGCTCTGGTATAGTAACATGCAGTGTTCTCCATTCACTTAGTGTTGAGAAAGCACAGGCTACATGGATCTTGCTGGCCTTTGTCTGTGCCTGATGTGAAAGGCTGTGTTCAAACTAAGAGGAGGGACTGCAGCACCGGAAAATCAGGGCCATTGGTGTGACATGTTAAGAGTAGTTGATCTCACCTGAGATGGGTGAGGTACACAGCTGTTCTGGCTATAAAAGCTGACAGGGGAGCAGCCTGGCTGTGGAAGGGAAATGGTGTATTCTAGGGTAGGCTTTTTTTGGTGGGGTGGGGGTAATGTTTGTCTTTGGTAGCACTCCAGGAGCTTCTGTATTAGGAATGAGAAGAAAAGGAGGTGAGATGAGGGTCTCTGAGATTAGATTTAGGGTAGCAGCAGCGAAGTGATGGACTCTAATGAAAGGTTCCAAATAGAGTATAAAGGTAAACTTCTGTGGGTGACATCTGGCCTAGGGCTGACTCATAGGTGTCTCTGGAGATACAGGGCTTCTATCTCACTGCCCTCTCCTACTGCAGATTGTCTTGTGCTCCTAGAGAAAAGGGTCTGAGGAGAAAGGCTTGGGGAAGTGGATGTGTTTGGATGAAAAGAGGAGTCAGGGAGTTATCAAAAGCTTTCTTGAGATGAACTTTGTTCTGGTAGGTATGGTTTCTGTGCTCATCTAACCTACCCTACAAGGTGGTAGCATGACTATTACCATGCTGACCAAAGCAAAATGAATGCTGATAGCCTTATATTGCTTTCTTATGTTATAAATGTAGGAAAGCAATATTCATGTTAATAGCTTGGTATGGGACTTAATGTTCTAAATTAGAACAAAACACCAGTGCCTCTGTTATTAGGAGGTCTTTAGCAACCAGAAGAGATTTAATCATTGAGTAGATAAATCTGCATTTGGATTAAAGCCTAATTAACCTGTGATGAATCATTGTAATATTTCATACGAAGCATGACGTTTACAACCAAGCCTAAGAGGGGAGGTCCATGGTGTCAATTGTTGCATTCAGGTCACTGATGCACATTCCTATTTTAACTTGACTCTGGTGCTTTAAAGGAAAGTAGGGAAAAGAAGTAACTTACCACTTCTGTCAAGGCAGCACAAACATTTTACTCTAGCTTTTATCTGACTGGAAAATAAGCTGCTGTGTTTTGCCTTCTTTGCCTGCTGCAAGCCAGAGGCTGTTTCGGGACTGCATTTATGCTGCTGTCTAAAAGCTTGGCTGTGAGTCTGGCTTGCTTGGGAAAGGCTAGAGCAGTGCCAGGCAAGTTGGCTTATCTGGTGACCTTGGGGCTGTGCTGCTCTTGCCAGAAGCAGTTAATTCCAATAAATGCTGTTCCTCAAGGTATTTTTGAGGGGCTTGTTGCTAATGATCTGCTGGCTGTGAAGTCCTTCCTGCAGCCACTGGGTCAGAGGTTTCTCTGTGATGTCTAAGGGTAAGGTCCATGGCTATGTCTTTGCTAAAGCTTGGAGAGGGAAATGTGGCCCTGGACTTGCCCTGTTTGCTAGGGGAAGAAGATTATGTTTTGCTGGGTTTTCCCATTAAATCCCTATCTCCTAATAAAATACTGCACAGAAGAATTCATTCTTTCTGCCAAATTTAACAGGAAATTGAGAATAAATATTTTACTTCAGCAAGCTTGCTTTTTAGCAGCTCAGGCTTTTCCTGGGGTAGGTAGACGCCTGCTTGGTCTATCCTTTAAGCCAGCCCTGGCAGAGCAACTCAACTGCAGGGGACTGAGCCCTGCTTGAGACCACACTGGAGCCAGGTTTTCTGAAAGGGATGCAACTCTGACTGCTGTCACGCTTTTCCATTCGCCTTCTATAGGGTTTTTCTTACAGCTGAGTTTAAATATGAAGAGAGGAATATAAGTTTTGCCTCTGAACATAAAATCAGCTTTCTGCAATATCAGTTTGGGGCAAAAAAAGGTTTTTAGCCCTGGTTGTATTAGTAGAGAGAGATGCCAGGGCACTGCTGTGCTGTAGGAAAGAGGCCGAACACGCAAAAGGGGGTAAATGAGCTGACAGAGAGCGGCAGTCACAGTGTGGCAGCTATTTATGAGCTCTGGCCTGGGAACAGCTCTGAGAGGAAGGTCTCTGTTGGTCTTCAGAATTGCTCGGATTATGGCAGTACTCCTCATCTGTTGGGTTTTGCGGAGAGAAAGGAACAGCCATTAAAAGTGATTAAGAGTCTTAACAGCAAATGGGAAGCCCAGATAATAGAGTTGGGGAGAAAATGCTTTTTTTTTTTTTTTTTTTTTTTTTTTTTCTGCATCTACCAGAAAAATCTTTTTAATTCAGAGAAAAACTACTAATGCAGCCCAAAAGCAAAGGAGAAGGCAATTGGTACATAATGGAGCAAATAAACTATTCTGTAATAGCCTTGTTAAAATAGTAAATGATATTTTTTACGTGTGGGTTATTATTTTGCATAAGTGGCAAGGAGGCTGATGGGGGAGAGGTAACTAGTACCTGGAAAAACACAGCAGCCCATCGTTCTCGCAACGCAACCTGCATCCCTGGCCAGCCCAGCTGCCTGAATAAAAGCTATCCTTCCCTCCTCCTGTCCAGTATGAAATGAAGTCCCAAGGACTACACGGGCCCATTCAGGTCTTTTGTGAGGTTGCGAATGGCTGTGGAAGCAGCCAGAGTATGAGCCAGGGCACAGAAAATTTTGCCAGCCACCCTCAGTGTGTGGTGGTGAGTGAGCTGAAGGAGAGGTGATGGTACCCGGTACCATCCACATGTCCTTGTAATCAAGGCTGAGTCAGAGCTGCAAGAGGTCGTGTTTTTTCTAGCTGAAGGGCAAATTCTGCCATGCGTTCACTTGCCTCTCAGTGCCTGCTGGCTCTTAAACTGGACATACAAAAAGTGCACGTGCAGTATTTTCACCAGATGAGCAAAAGTCTTCTCTAAGCAGATAATATTTTAATGCGTAGCATCATTTTAGGCCTTTCTGAGAAAGCTTCATCTTGGAGGAAATCTCTTTAGTTTTCCTGTTTGTTTCTTTTCTGTTGCCTGATGGAAGCAGACCCATGTCTTCCAGAAGATACCATCAAGCTCCACAGGCTTGAGGAGGGTCTTTTGGCAGGTATCCCAAGGGGCTAAAACCAAGGCAGTGTTTCATCTGCAACACTACTCCAGGGTCCTTCAGGGCCATGGGACAAAATCCCAGGAATCAAGCCCATCTCCTCAAGCCCTTTTGCTCCTCAGCTGAATATGTGGCTTTTCCCCTCACTCCATCAAGCTCAGAAAGCCCATCCTTGGTCTGCCTGTGTTCCCAGTTCTTTCTCCTGAAACTTCTGCTTTGACACCACAGGTCTGTCTTGTGTGGCAGACCTACATGAGCCACGATACAGGATCTTAGCAGGTTTTGCTGCAGTCCCAAACTTTAGTCCTGTTGAATGTCCCAGACCAAACAATCCACCCTCAATTTTCACTTCCATAACACAACAGTTGCTCAGCTACAAAAGCAATGCTAAGAGAAGTGGTGGGAATGCTTTCAGTTCCAGGGACACTAAGCAGGATTGCTTACTTTTATATATTTTTAAAATAACCTATAAATTCATCCATGGAGATGGAATTCCCTATGAAGCTGTAGATTTTTTTAATTTTTTTTCCCCTAAAACTTGGAGAAAATGCTTTGTTGACTGTAGTGATAGGACAAGGGGTAATGGCTTTAAACTTAAACAGGGGAAGTTCAGGTAAGATAAAGAAGTTGAGGAAGTTCTTTGCTGTGAGGGTGGTGAGGCACTGGAACAGGTTGCCCAGAGAAGTGGTGAATGCTCCATCCCTCGCAGTGTCCAAGGCCAGGTTGGACAGAGCCTTGGGCAACATGGTCTAGTGCGAGGTGTCCCTGCCCATGGCAGGGGGGTTGGAACTAGATGATCTTAAGGTTCTTTCCAACCCTAACTAATCTATGATTCTGTTTATCTGTTTAGACATTTCAAATAATTTTTAATGACCTGCAAGTTTCATCCCACTGTGTTCTAGGGTGACTTTCACAGGCTACAAATGAGACTATAGCAAAAGTCTCATATGGTCACTAGAGAGGTCATTATAGCTATAAATGAAATGGTATTCCTACTGTGACAGCAGTAAAATGCAAACTAACACCTGAAACCAAAAGGGGATGAATGTCAGAAAGATTGAAAAGGGATCGGAGGAATTTAGACAAATGCGTTAAAGGAGGCATCTTTCTCTGAGAGATTTGGAAATCCAACTAACAGCTTCATCAGGGAGGAACAGAAAAGAAATACTGTTGACTAAAAAGACCTGGTCTTTTTTGTTCTCTAAGCCCACATCAAGGATGATTTAGGCACCTTCCTAGAAGAGGGAAAATCCTTCGGCTGATGTTAGTGAAACCCTGGATTTACGACATGCAGCTCTGCAAATCTCCATTTTCTGGCCAAGCCATCCTGGGGATTGGCCTGTATGAGGGAGAGTGGGAATGCTGGGGAAAGTTGCTTGTAGAGCTTTTCATGTGGTTTCCATGGCTGGAAAAGCGTGGCTGGGTTCCTTGCCTCCTTGTAAGTGGTCAAAACAGCTGTTTTATTTAAAGTGTTGCTTGAACTCTCAGATACAGGAAACCAGCAAGGCAGGGA
>NW_009932972.1:45649-47431 GCF_000696875.1 Nestor notabilis
CAACATGCAGCTCAGGTAGAATGCTTCTTTTGCTTGAGGGTCTTTGCAACGGACTAAGAAGACTTCATGCTGGAAGCCCTTTGTACACTGCAGGTTCCCAGAATGCTAGTAAGAGGCTGTATGGATGCCATACAGGTAATATTCATACATGTTGCATCGGGATCTGAGTTGCTGCTTTTGTTTCCTCTGGTTTGGTTTTGCTGTCGAATGGGAACAGGCACTGGTTTGCTTCCAAGAGGTAAAGTCCATTCCTAGGTCTCCTTATTAAGGCACCTAAATGCAAGACCCCGCTAAGATACCTGGAGATGTGCTCAATGTTTTCTTGGTCCTCGCTAACAGTGCCCTCTACTCTGAGGCAGCAGATGAAATATATGACCTGGAACAGCATACATCGTTCAGTGTTGGGGAGAGAGAGAAGTGCAATAGTATGTCAAGACAGGAAATCCTAGGACTCCTCCAGAAACAAGAGTGACACCCTCCAGTGTGCACAGGCAGTGCTCCCTGAGCATGGTGCCACTGGCAGCTGCGTCCCACAGCCCAGGCAGTCATGATGAGCTCCCCTGTGCCTACACCCTGGTCTGCCCATGTTCCCAGGAACAGCATGCTGGACATCTCCGGGTGCCGACCCCAGAGACAGCTCCTGGGGCACTGCAGTGTATCGCAGCATTGGGCTGCTCTGCCATGGTGCAGAGCCATCCCAGTTGCTGATCTTGGCAATGATGAGGTTTTTTTCTGATTGCTCCTGCTCTTGATGTTTGTGGTTGGTCACAACCACAGGGCCTCCCACCAGCAGTTTTACTGCTGATGAGTCCCACTTGCTCTTGGCTGTGCACCCCTGACTCTGTTTTCCCTCTCATTCATACAGCTGTGTTTGCAGTCTGATCTGTCCCGACGAGTCCCTTCCATAAAGGAGCGGGAAGGGAAATGAGGCAGGAAGATACTTTTTACCCAGCTCTCAGACATGAAGTCATCAGGTTATTTGGCTATGTAAGTCCAGCTTTCTTGAGCTCGTTGGCAGCATAGGACACAGTCTTGACAGACTGGACTTGCTCTTTCTTAAGCAGTGCACAATGCCCCTTTGTGCAGGGTTCCTGGACCTGCCAGGTTAGGTTTTGTTTGACAAAGCCTCTTTACATTTCTTTATTTTTCCTCCATGGAGTTGTGAAGAAAAAGATTTCTTTCTTCTTTCACTCAAACCTTAGCCCTGAGTTTGTGTAAAACAGGTCTGTGGCACTAGAGCTAAGTTTCAGGTTTGCAAATAAACCTGTAACCCAGGCAGTCTGGGCATTTTGCAGTCAAATTTGTGGACATCAAAAATGCTATGATTTCAAACCTAGAGAAAAAGATGGGGCTGTGGAGGCAGAGACTTACAATTTACTCCAGCATCTCCTGCAAGCTCTGTGTAGAAAATTACACTGTTGCTCTGTGTGCAGCTTCCTTGTGTCAAGTGGCATGAAGCAGTTGTGAGATGTCTTGCAGGAGTGTGTAAACCTCTCCCCATGTTTCCAGAGTGCCTGAAGTTCTCTCATAAAGAGGATGAGAAAAGTGAGGGGGATGGAGGGAGTTTCCTCTGAAAAGGGGAATCCAGAATGAGAAACGCATTCAGTCACTGCAAACAGCAAAAACACATGCGCTTTGATTCCAGGAGCCAGACCATGCATGCCTCGTGCAGCTGCACAGATTTATGTCCTGTTATCCTCTGAGGCAATTACTGGAGTTTGTTGTGGGGATCTGCATGAGTGATGCACAGGTTGCCCACTGTCCTGGGTTCAGCTACAGCAG
>NW_009932973.1:0-2865 GCF_000696875.1 Nestor notabilis
AAACCATTCTGTGATTCTATGATTCTAAGTGAGAGACAGGCTTCCCTTAGTGGTGTTTGGTGACAGGACAATATAATATGGGCACAAATTCAAATCCTTTGAATACACGAAAAAGAATTTTTTTTTATTTTTTTTTTTCTGTTTTAAATTATGGCTGAAGAGTGGCACAGATTGCCCAGAGAAGTTGTGTTATCTCCAGTCTTGGAGACATTAAAAATCTGATCAGACATGGCCCTGAGAAACTTGCTCTAGGTGACCCTACTCTGAGCAGAAGTTGGACTAGATGATCTACAGAGGTTGCTTTCAGTCTCAGATATGCTGTGGTTCTGTAACGTTCAATTGCCACATGATATTTGGGAGGTATGTATGTTCATGGCATTCTTTTTATAGAATCATAGAATCAGAATGGTTAGGGTTGGAAGGGGCTAAGGTCCCTTTAAGAATAACCTTTAAGAAGATCATCTGGTTCCAATCCCCCTGCCATGGGCAGGGACACCTCACACCAGACCAGGTTGCTCCAGCCTCCATCCAACCTGGCCTTGAACACTGCCATGGATGGCGTAGCCACAGCTTCTCTGGGCAACCTGTGCCAGGGCCTCACCACCCTCACAGTGAAGAACTTCTTCCTAACATCTAATCTATATCTCCTCTTTGTCAGTTTAAACCCATTTCCCCTTGTCCTGTCACTACATGCCCTTGTAAAAAGTTCCTCTCCAGTTTTCCTGTAGGCCTCCTTTAGTTACTTGAAGGCTGTTCTAAGGTCTCCCAGATCCTTCTCTTCTCCAGGCTGCTGTTTCAGCCTGTCTCCATAGGCGAGGTGCTCGCCTCTGATCATCTGTGCCCCGCCTCTGGACCCACTGGGGTGAGTCCATGTCCCTCTTGTGTTGGGGTCCCAGAGCCAAACACAGTGCTGCAGGTTGGGGCTCACAACAGAAAAACAGAAAATAAAAGTAAAATTATTTGGAAATATCTTTAGTATCAAAGAAACATCTTTAAGAAACAATTCTTTTCAATTGTGGAGTGGACATGAGGGTATTTTTCAGTGATGTGCCAGTCAGGTCCATGACTGCATATCAGGGAATAATTATGAGTCAAGTGGACTGAGGGAATTAAAAAATGGAGATTCTCCTGTCAGCTGAAAGTTGGAGGAGAGACGAGAGACAGTAGGAGTGAAATAGAATAAATGACACATCATGGCTAACCAGGTAATACCATTTCGCTCTCAAGCTTTGATAGATTTTGTTATCACTCACCTCTTCCATAGTTACTCATTCTAGTCATTTAGTAGAAAGTGTCTATCTTAAGACTTTGGTTATAAAAGTGATTTTAAACAAACAAATGGGGTAAGTCACCAATAATAAAGCCAGCTCTCTCCCAACCAGAAACTGTAAATGTGATTATTTTTCCTGCCTTGTGTAACTAAGAGGCAGCCAGGACTTGTTGCACAATGAGGTGGTTTTTCTTTCTTCCTATTCAGGCTGTTTTAACTCTTTGTCATTTCTAAGAGCTGAAAAGACTGAAAAGCTGAATTTTGAAGACAATTTCTCCCTTAGATCATAACAAGGGGCCAAGGAAAGCCTGCGGTAACTGTTCAAGGCTGATCATGCAGCTGCTGCTTGTAGAGGGACAGGATACACTCGGCAAAAAGCACATCCGCGTAGAAGAAAATATTGTTTGTAATGCTATACCACCTACCAGCTTGGAGGTTGGTCTTGGTGTGTTTTGAATAAGATGACCATTGCAGGTATTCTGAAACCAGCAGAAGGGATAAAATAATCTCCTTGAATGGAAGGAACACAGTGCTCAGTCATCACTTCTCTGAGCTGCTTCAGATTTAAACAAAAAACATTTCTTCATGCAGCAGAAAATGTCTCAGTCATTTTCTGCTGTATGTCCAGAGCCTCCTGACAGGTTGTCTTCAGCATGGCAAGACATCCCTCATCTGCCAAGATGTTCCCTTTAAATACTTCAGATCTGCAGAAGCCTGTTTTGTACCAGCAGACATTTTCACTCACTGCTTAAACTGGCTTCCCACGAGAGCAAACTATGCTGATTAAAAGGCGTCCATCTTGGGTTTATGTTTGGGTTGGTTTTTTTGCCAGTATAACAGCATCTTTTCAGGCATTGTGGTGTCTGCCAACATTGGGGAAGTAGCTGCACTCCTGAGAAAATAAAGTAACAGAAAGATAGGCCTTCCTGTAAAGTTAGGACAAGTTATAGCAATATAATTTACTTTCAGGTAAACCTTATGTCTACTGCTGCAGTCTCTCTGGCATGAAGTGTTTCTGTGCCACTGGAACTGCGTGAGAGACCTGAAGGACATCACAGAAACCGTGAAGGGGTGCTGTGTCTGCTTTGTGGGGAGGAAAGTGGAAGAAGCGTCCTGATATTAGCAGCGAGGAGCTGAAACAGAAATGAAACCTCGCTCCCATAAGCACCAGTCTCTAAAGTTTCCTATTTGCTAGTGCATAAGACCTTTGGCATACAAGGATGGGGTTGAGACTGCATCTGGCACAACATGCATTGGGAAGAGGAAGCAGCACAGACTGCAACCCAAGAGGCTGTTCACTACTATGGCTTGCTAGGGGATCAAGCTCCTGCTAGGCAGCACATCTAAGGTCAAGTGTTGTGTTGCAATCTGCCTGAAAGTGCCTGAGATGTGTTACAAGGGACACTGTGGCAGGGACAGCCTGTGTCTACCTTGTGCTTAATGTGGCCGGTATGAGCAGCCTGAAGCCCAGGCTTAAATCCTCGTGAGCTGGGGCCATGAATTGCACAGGATAATTTGACTATAGGAAAGAATGTGGAGTTGAACTGAAAACTGATTTGTTTCTCAAAATATAGAATCATAGAATCATAGAATAG
>NW_009932974.1:0-36274 GCF_000696875.1 Nestor notabilis
AGCGAAGATATTCCCCCCCGCTGGGGTCGGGAACCCCCCGGGGTGAGGACAGAGCCCTGAGATTGCGATGCGCGGTCCCGGCTCCAGCCCGGGAATTCACACGGAATTCCCTAGAAAACACGAGCCCGACGGGACAAACTCGGGATGAGTTCCCTTGGAGCCTCGGGTTCCCGCTGAAAGCAAAGACCCAAACGGGAAAAGTGACACCAATAGGCAAACCGTGATCAGAGATCTTCACCCCACACAATCGGTGACCCCACACAGCCATTTCACGAGAAAAACTGTCTGGACTATTCACCAATGAAACCAAAATTACTTGCTGCAAAGCCATCTGAGACTAAATATCTGCAAATGGAGAGAGAGGCCGGGAAAGCAAAAGGAATACTATAAATATGATATAGAAGAAGATCTTTTAAAATAATTCAATAACCAAGAGCGGCCTTTATGGAAAAAAAACCCCAAGTTATATTTGTTTCCATATGGCCAGGATAAATGCCATCCTGCTTCTTCCTTTCAGATAATGTATGTATTTCCTGAGCTGTTCCATTATCAGGTTTGCTGGTTTCTCCTCCCTTCAGCCTTGCAGAGCCCTCCAGCCCATCCTGGGCACTCCCTGCTCCACAGCCTCACCCACTGCAGGCCGAGCGGAGCTGCATCTGCATGAGTTGCACCCTGCTGGAAACCAGCATGTGATGGCTTCCTGTGGGAAGCTGGTCCTGTGCCAAGGAATTTTCCTGGGTATCCTTGACTGTTCCTGCTTCTTTATGACAAAGGGTCCAGTTATAACCTCCCATCCCAATATTATGGGCACTAGTGAAGGGTATAGAAGAAAAATAACATCTGGCTAGTACAGGTCATGCCAGTGACTGGGTTTTATGGACCCCAGGCCCAGTAAGTTAGGGCAGTATGCAATTTTCTGCTTCCTTGGTTTGTTGCTCAAGTTGGGTTTTCCCATTTCTTTAGGTTAAGGATAAAAAAGGAAAGATTATTCTGAATAATGGAGTAGATCAATTTGCACATTACATTCAAACATCCCTTTACTTATCTTCTCAGATGACCTCTGTTGGGATTGCTTCATGACTGGGCTTTCCCAGTTCTTCCTTTTGCTTTTTCTGTTGGCTCGTTTTTTGGTTTGTTTTGTTTGTGAGTCCATACTGAGCAGCTTCTCTTACTTAAAATCTCATATACTTTCATCAGTACACAGCTGGTAAAGTTCCAACTTCGTTTTTATTGGACTTGTATTTAAAGCTGATGATGTGGCTTTTTTATGTTCCATCCATCCCAACCTGCTGAAATTGAAATAACTTCTGCTCATAAACTTGAAAGGGAGAGGGGTTGGTCCTGTATTTGAAATCAGACTTCTTATTTGTATCTGATACCTCCAGAAAAAATAAGGAGACAGAGTATATTACGGAAATACAAAACAGCCTAGACAATGGTTCTACTAATTAAGATGGATTTTTCCTCTTGAAAATATTGGAGATTAGCAAATATGCTTCAATATGGATAACAGCTGCACTGCAGAGTAATGATATAAACAAAAAGCATCAGTAACTGCCTCCATGTAGAAGTTCATTTCTACAGAGAAATCAAGTTCCATGTCCGCATGTTTTTATCTTACTACATGGGGCCAGGAACCCAAAGCTCCTCAAGCTCAAAAGGTTCCTGGAGCTGTTTTACAACCTCCTTTAAAATCTTAAACAAAACCAAACAGAGAACAAGTGTCAAACGACGGAGCCAGATCTGCAGTTGGTAAGAACTGTGCTTCCCCTGAACTCACTGGAATAAATCCTGAAGTCAGTGAGAATTTTGCCATTCACTTCAACAAAACCAGGATCTCCTGCCATAGATTCATGATGCCAATTTAGGCTGACTGAGAATGTGCCCCACGGCACAACAATGGGCCCATTATCCTGCCAGAGCAAAACTGGATCCATGTTTGATCCTGGGGAGGGGATCCAAAGCATGCCAACCACCAGAGCTTGAATGAGTGAAATTCAAGAACAGTTCTTACCTCCTTGCTCTTACAACACTATAGCAGAGAAATTCAGGGGAACACCCTCCACAAGACTATTTCTTCCCCATTTCCTAAAGTATTTTCCTGGGACTCTTGGCACAGGCAGCCAAGGTTGCTGCCTGGTTTCCATGCCAGGGCCTTGCCATGGCTGCCTCCAGCAGGACACTTCACATGTTTTTAGAATGAACTCAAAAAATTCAACACTGAGTGTATGAACTGCTGCCTTACTCAGAGCCCACAGACCTCTGCATTAACTGGTGTGAATGAAGCCACATCATGTTACGTTTATTGGAATGAAGGGAGGAGGGCTAGATACTGCAACTGTGCTCCTAGAGTTCGATCTGAGGGTATCCTGTGCTGCTGCCATCACATGTACAGATGGTTGCCTTTGCTGGAGACAGGCCTATGGAAAGGAGAAAATAATACTCTGTCCCCTGGATGAATATCAGGCTGAAGGAAAGGTGTTGGAGCAGCATATGCTGAAATACCCGAAGTAGCCTTACACAAGGTACCTGAAGTACAAACAGTTCTGTAACTGAAGGAGTATATTGCTCAGCACAAATTGCCCAAGTATTTACTTGGATTTACAGATCTTCTAGTCCACATCAAGTTTGTGCTATCAGTTCCTGTTCTAGCAAGGGTATATCTGTATAAACTGCAGCCAGACCTTCCCTGAGGAGATGTTCTCTCAACATTTAATTTTGCATACTAAAATGAAAAGATCCTAAGCTTAAATCACCAGCTACTGCTAGGAAAGTGTTCAAAACACATAGAACTGCACATTACAAGGAGAAACCTTGTCTCTGAGCTTTCAAGGGTCAATCAATCTTTTCCCTGTGTCAATGATGCTGTGAGGGGAGATGCTGGACCGCAGCACTGTGCCCTCTCCAAAGGGCACACCATCACCTGAGCAGGTAACAGGCTGCTCACAGCCCTCATGAGCCAAAACACTCCAAGCTCTTCAGCAAGAGGCTTCCCAGAAAGGAGAGTTCTGATGTCTGACCTCCCTACAGGGTACATGAATCCAGCCGTGTGCTGCCTGCAGTATATTGCTTATACAGACATTTCACCCTTACCTGGTAAGCAGCATTTGTGGCTATGCAACATTATAAAGATTAATAAAAAAGAAGAAAAATTAAAATAGCATGCCAGTTCCTTTCCTCCACACTTGCCATGTCCAAGCTCTGTATTGTTTGAACCCTTTGCCATTACATGGCAGTGTTATAAACTGCCTAGAAAAAATGCATGTATTTAATGCTGACTTTGAAGTAGCATATGCTAAAAAGCAGTAACTAAAACTGTAACAGTCCTGCCTTTCCCCCTTTTACCTGAGCACAGTAATGATACAATCCATCACACAAACCCCAGACCAATGTAACAATTAATAAATTACCAATTCTCTTTTTTTTCTTTTCTTTTTACAAAAGACAGTGACAAAGAAATAGTCTAAGAAAAATAAAGTGACAAGAAACTAAATTAAAGCAGTAATACCCAGGCTAGTCTCTTTGATTCCTGGAGTAAGAAATGAGGTGTTATTACAAAGAATATGTACATCTTTAATTGGTAACTAATAAAATCCTGCCTACAACAGGAGAGCTACTGATTGACTGTATAAAAGGGCATCTGCTCTGCCTGCTCAGCCTGAGATTTCTCCAACCCTTACTACTCCTGTCTAGAGTGCCCAGGCAGGCAGATCCTCAGCAGAGCTGGGTGAATCTGTTGAGACAGGAGCAGCATGGATGTGCCCCACAACTTCAGGGGCTTAAGGAACTTCATTGACAAAAACTTAAGCCACTATACAATAGTTTTGAAGCCTGCCACTGTTGGACTACGGGAATGAACTCTCACTTTAGCTACCTAAGATTCAAGTGTACAGTCTTCCAAAATGGAATGGAGCAGCAGGCATTCTTCCCAGTGTTGCTCCATGTGCCAGTTACCCTTGTGTGATACCTGCACAGGAAAAAGGTGAGGAGGCTGCCTGAAGTAACATAGGCCAAAGACTAATGTGGCCACATAAGGACCAGCTGTGGACACCCTCTCAGGTCTACACTCATAGACAGCACGGGTTCAAATTCCTTCTGCACTGGCCCAAAGCTCCTACCTGACCAGAGGCTTGCAGCTGAACTGTACACACACACACACCAGTTTGCACTTCAGATGCAGGGAAGGAAGGAATAGAACTAGAGGGGTGGGTGCAAGTTTCCTTCAGCTTCTTCCGTATTTGGTTCAGCCACTTTGTCCTGATTCTGTGGCCCACAGTAAATGTTCCATCCTAATTCCCCTTTACATTTTCTCTGTCAGCGTAACACATAAAATGTCATTGTTACAATTTCTTTCACTAACCATCTGTATTTAACTGCTGGTTATAATTGTCTTTTGATAAATAGTACAATCCCTCCCCTACATTTTCACCTTGATTCTTTCTTTGCAGATTTATTGCCTCGCTATTAATATTCCAGCCATGTGATTTATCCCAGCATGTTCCCAGAATACTTGCCTTCCCTATATAAATATTTGAATGATCTTAATTTCAACTAATTAGTACTGGGACATTTGATTTCCCTCTTGAAGAATTCTCATTTGTTACTAACCAGTTCCTTCCCAGTCTGTAAGAGATCTATTTTGAGGGGAGGAAACAGTCACTGAACAAACCAACCACTTTTACAAACTGTTCTACCCTTCTTCATATTGTTCACATCAATCTGGTGCCAAAATAACTCTCCTAGGTCTGAAATCTCAGAAACATCATATACACAGGCAGTGACAATAAAGCATTCCTACCCTGCCTATCAACATGCCTAAGCCCTTACAGAAAGGCAGACCTCATTTAACATCTTATTATGGCACAGATTTGGGCAAGGCCCCAAGGTCAGATTTGTGCAAGATCTGGGAGACAGAACCAAAGTTACATGGCCTTAAGATCTGTCACCGCCTGGAGCATCCCTTTCCCTGTCTGCTTTACCTACAACATAAGCTTATGGAAACCAGGCCCCAGTCAGGGGGTTGGGTTTTTTCTCAGTGCTAATGTAGCCATACATCATTTCCCCTGAAAAACATTTAGCAAGTTTGGCTGAAATATTTTCGCTTTGTGAACCCTGACTTTTTAAAAAGAGAAGACTCAACATCTTCCAGAAGAAACATTTCTGGAGGAAAAACATGTTTCTAGTCAACAATCTAATTTATTGTTGAGAAACAGTTTGAATGGAGCAGTTTCAACCAGCCATACTTGCAAATTGTTCTGCTCGAAAGAAATGGTCTCTGAAGCATTTCAGCCATGCAGATTTCTTCACCCTCCAGAAAAACCACACCACTCATTTTCACTGATTCACCCACTGCTGACAGCATTCATCACTTTTTCAGTCTAGGCATTGTTTTAGTGAGCAAGGACACATACAGAGTATATACACATAAAGAGTATACACTAAGAGCGTACACACAGAAAGAGTATATATTAAGAAATGAAGCAAAAGTATGCTTTACAACTACTAGAAAATGTCTCTTAAATATTTATTTCTAAATCTAATTGAGAACAGACAAAAAAGAGCATTTTCCCCAAAACAAGGGAGTTAAGAAACATAAGAAGTTTTTAAATTAAGCCTTATCAAGATCTTCAGATTCAATTCTCTCTTCAAATAAACCAAATTCTACTTTCCAGTTGCCTGTTTCACAGCTGTACCTCTGATAATAGGACATCTTAGTAATTTATATCTTCACTAAAAACAAATACCCGTTTAAAATAGACGGGGAGATTTTCCAGCCTCAGAATCATTATTTGTATATTTGTATTGAAGTTATGCCTAGAAGGCCCCGTGGAGACTGAGGTCTATTGAGTTAGTGAGACAGTGAAGAAAGTGACCTGCCTAAGTCCAAAGTTCAATGCAGCAGTTTGGCAAAACAAGTAGAAGAATAAGGATTTCCATCCCAAAATCCAGGTAGGTGGTAGAAGGTTTCAAAAAGTCATCCTTGCAACCCTTATCTCTTACTTGTAGACACACTTCTCAACTCGTATTTATTCCTTACATTTACAAACAATTTCTCTGAATAATTATTTCCTTTAACAACACAAGTCTCAAGCTATTTCCCTTCTCCCTTCTCACCGCCCACCCACCACCTCAAGAGATGCTGAGCATTTGCAACTCAGCTTTCCTATTTTTTTTTTAACTTAATCATGCTTTCTGGGAGCCATAAAGCTGAAAGGGAGAAAAGCGTAAATAATTGCATCTTCAGAGATGAATTTAAGCTTTAAGCAGTGGCAGAAATATCAAGTTCATATGCTGGCACCCTGCTTGATCAGAGAAGTCCTTGCAAATTAGGTTAAGGGAAATGTACTGCTGTCCAGGATCCTGTATTTTAAGAGGGTTTTCATCAGTCACAAAAATGATAGAATTTCTGTAGCTGCCGTTTAAGCATATAAGTAACACAGAAGGAAAAGCACAGCAGATTACTGGGATCTTGTCCAATACGGAATATCTGCAGCCTCAAGTCAAACAAGCTCAGAAGGTTCATGGAATTTGCCTCAGCAAGAACTGCCAACTCAGGGGGAAGGTCACAGCCACAGCGCCTAAGAGATAAAGGAAAACACTTCCCAGGCAGTCAGGAGACGGAAAACTTTTGGGAATGTGCATTTTCTACCTTACAAAAGGAGATTTATACTGAAGTTGTGAATTTCACATTTCCTTTAGCTCCAGTCTCCAAGCCTGCCAAATTATGCGACATTGCACATGGAAGCTCTACCTAATCCTTCAATCATTCAGATGAAGGAATGAGGGCAGGAATTCTTTAGGAATATTTGAAAGCAAGCCTCCTGCATCATTTGTCACTAAGAAAATCTCAAGACAAGGACTCTGACTAGAATAACTCTTATTCAACTTTGTAGTGCAGAAACTGAATCCCAACCCTGCCTTCTTTTTAACCCCAGAAGAGAACTTCCTTGAGTGTGAGCTGGCACTCCTAGAGTGTACTATAAATTGTGTCTCCCTGGCATCAAATAGCATGGAAAATCTCTAGTAAGCCCAGGGCTACTATTGAAACACATACAGTAAAACAACCAAATGTTTCTGGCTGTTCTTCAGCTTATTCTTGCGCCATGTTAGGGTCTAGTCCATAATATAAATAGCTCTAACTTGGGTATACATGCTGCATGTTTGCCTTACAAACTAGTTAAAACCTGGGTTATACAAAAAGCTCTTGCAGCTTAAGAAAGTCTGGTTTAGTGGAAATCATAAAGCAAGTTCACAGAAATGGAAACTTAGGGGAACACATTCAGAAAGAAAAATATGAAACAATTTTCACCTGAAAATTCAAAACTGTGAAAAGCTGGCTTGGGGCAGCAAATGCAAATCACACATTAGGCATTTGAGTGCCCTGAGGGGAAAATCTGGATGTTTCTAATGACCTTCTTCATTTCACAAATGTAAGAAAATGGGTTTCAAACAGATATCTAATGTTTATCAAATTTATAGCTGGTTTTTGCTCCACTTTCAACCAATGGCTGACAAGTAGACTGCAGCGCTCAGTCCATGACCTGAAAGCTTGTTAGCAGCCTTCCTTGTTCTTTGGTTCTTTGTATTGATTTCAGAGTATCACAGGGAGTATCTTATGATTGTTCCTGTCCTTTATAGACATATAAATCAAGAGTAAATTCACTGAACTCAGAGCTGTGACCCTCATGTGAAATGGATGTTAATACAATCAGAATCACCTACTGACAATGCGGGTTTGAATTATTCCAGCCTGCTGTGCTTGCAGCGTCCCAGCCTCTAACATGTAGTTTTTGACAATTATTTTAAGTGCCTTTCATAGTCAGACAGCAAAGAATCCCTAAATACAGAAGTAGGTATCTACTAAATGTGATATCCTACAGTTTATTTCCTCAGCTATCATGTGGTAATTTGGGGCTTTGGGGGCTGCTTGAGTTTCAAAACAGTTAACTGCCTGCAGTGGAGTATTTTATCGATCTGTTTTCATGCTCACAGTAATGATGTGATACTACATAAGGGATACTCTATCAATGATCAAAGCGCATATGCTTTGCATTCCCTGACAACCTTTTCCACCTATAGTAACTTCTGGGTTCTGTCTGCTTTATGCAGTGCTATACACGAATTACTGAACTTCAAAAGCAGTCCAGGGATCTTGTCTATGTCAAAGATGGATTCTTTAAAAGCGGAAACAACTCTTTAACTTCTCATCTGTATGTGTTCATGACTGTGAGGCCTCTCCATGTCTCCAAGGCAGCAGGACAGACCTGCAGGACTCCCTGCAGCTTTCTCCAGCTGGAAAGCATGTTTTGGTTGAGTGGACAGAGCCATCAGCCACCAGGAACAGATGTGTCTTTCCCTTTGCATGTTTCCTTCCAGCATTCCCGTTTACAAATGGTGAAGATTGTAGCATGCAGCTCTGCCAGGGCACTGCCTGAGTACAGAGATGATCAAACTCTGCCAGTAAAATAGCAGGTAAAATGACATCTGCCTTTTCATCACAACTGATGCAATTCTTGATAGAACATGTCTACTTAATGTTTCACAGTTTAATAAAACTGTGTAAAATATTCATCATCATTAGATGGCATATTACAAAAGGATTTAAGCAGGACTAAATTACAAATAATCTCCCTACACTGAGCTTCTGGCAAGTTCTTGTAGAGACTGAGAACACAACTTCTGTTAAAGAGAGTACAGAATAACACACCTCCTGCCTAAACATGGTCAGTATCTCATTGCTGCTCAGACTGAAGACACCAAAATAGGCCTGTTCATCAGTCAGACCCTATCAGCTCTGTAGGTTCCAGGCTTCTGGCCCTCTTTGGAAACATTTCCATTCACTACCAAAGAGAATTAAGCTGTTTTTTGTTTTTAAATCAAACCTACACAGGCTCATAATCCATCAGGCAACTTCACAGCATATACACATCTGCATAATCCTCCTGAAGTTGCGTAACTCTCCAGCTGTCCTCAGGAGAGGGATTTCAGTCCGTGCCTGGCAGGTTGTGCAAGAAGTACATGCTCTGCAGAGTGTGCACGGACTGATGTGCGTGATACTGGGGAGGAGTCCTAAAGCTAATCAGGTTCTAATCTGTCTGCACCCCCTCTGTAAAACCTGCCTTCACTGCTGTTGTGGACACGCAAACACAGATGCACAGACTAAGTGACACACATCAACTCCTTTAGTTCTAAAAGCGACTCTGCTTAAATATTTTACCAAGAGCCAAATATTCTTCTGAATTATGTTCTCTCTTGCAAACATATATTTATGTCAAATGACAGTAGTTACATTAATAATTTAGTATGATGGTCATATATGAGGCTTCTCATATGCAAACAGAGTGTTAAAATAGATGTAGGATCTTTATAGTTTTCAGTATTATAGCCATTTCCTCACAATGGTAAAGCCCAACCTCTGTTCTATTTTACAGAAGTTAATCAAAAGCACAGGCTTTCAAAAATCTTCTCCTTAGTTTATTGTAGTTCAGGGATCTCACAGACCATAGAGGCATTACCACTAGTAGTAATTCTTTTCTTAACCCCAGCGCCATACTACAGGTAATACCTGAATCACAGAATCATAAAATCAACTAGGTTGGAAAAGACCTTGAAGATCATCAAGTTCAACCATTATCCCAGGACTGCCAAGATCACCACTAAACCATGTCACTGAGAAGAGTTTCTTAGGTTCCTGACCCACTGTCTCAAGAAGAAATAACCCTGATTGTAAATTATGCCGATTATGAAACACATCAAGAACAAAAGTGAAAATGCAGCTATAGCACAAACCATACACAAATCTGACTTTGTCCCCATGGAAAATGAATCTGTTCCTAGAGAGCTGCAAATACCATCTCCATGACTCCTTCATCCCTTCACTCTAAGTTGTTACTGAAACATTATTTGCTACTGGATATGTATGAATCAAAAATATGAGCAATTTTGGCTTTGAGGGACAAGGGAAAAACAGTTGAGTTTAGTGTATTCAAGAAACCTGCAGTATTTCTCCCTCCAGCTGGCATTGTAGCATAGTTGGTAGCTGCCATGTTCCATGGGAGAAGAGAGAAAAGCAAATGCTCGTTATGACCAGACTAAGTATTTCTAAAATGCTCTTGCCCAAGGTTACTAAGACAAAGAGTTATTTCATTCTTTTCCAAGCTTGTTTAGACATTTCCCTATTGCAGTGTTACACCTCTCTTGCTTACTGATGGTGTTCCACCTGGCTTCATCCCTTGATGCAGTGTTGGCAGAGGCATAGCTATGACATCATACAAACTTGAAGCTTCTCATGAAGTTGACATTCTCCTATTTTTAACAGGACATTTCAAGGAGGGGAAAAGGGAAATAAGCTTCAAAACAACATGTAAATCTGATGGAAACCAAAGGGTGGGCAGTATATGGGGAGATCTTACAAATTCTGCCCTCAGACTGAAGGGAAGACTAAGCTACCAGTGACTCCTGATGCCACACAAACTGATACTCCCATTGCTCTGACCTTTACTGAAGCTTAAATCAAATAGTTCTCAAAGCTCTCTGAGGCCATTAACTAACTAGATTTGAATTTTGCAGTTCAACCTCTTACAACTGTAATATCATTACAACAATGACAAGAGAGGATTAATGTAGATTCCCTAAAGAAAATGTGCCATTGGCGACTGCAGTGAATTAAGAGCCATGGTTATAACTAATTATTTGTATCACGGTAATGCCAAGCAGATTCAAACAAGACCAGATCATACTGTGCTAAATCCTATTAAATACAGTAAATGACTCTCTTTTTTGTTAATATCTTACTGTTTACATAAACAAGACATGGTAAACATGGTAAGAAAATCACTGGCAGGGAGTAATGTCCATATTCATATAGCAGGTCAGCTGAAAAATCAAGAATAGAACACAAGTCTCAATGGACCATATAATCATTACCTCAGAACATAATCTAACATCACCATAATGAATCTGCATTATACTTGGATAAACATTTGTTCACTGTTACAAGGTTTGGTAATTTGGTATATTGGAACAGTGAAAGAACAACTTACATTAAACATCTGCATTCAATTCTTTCTTGGATATTACTTCATGTTAGATGTTGATCAAACAGGATTTCAAATGATGTAAGAAATGAAAAAGGGGTAATGTATACATTGTCTGCTAAATACTTATACACTGAGAAAAGCAAACAAAACTATTGATTCTGGTTTCAAGGTCAGCCATGTGCCTGTCTTCACTCTAATAGGGCTAATTATGAAAGAGAAAAGTTGGTCCCTGCTGTTATAATCATTAAATGCTTCTTAGACAAACTGCCACCTATGTCATAATGAAAGGAAACTATTTTGCTTAGGTTTCTTTTTCAGTTATCCCAAAATACCCAAATACTACCCTTTCTGTACCAGTGCTCCTGTGTGTTGCATGGTGTTTCCCTTCAAAGCAAGCAAGTTGAGCTCTACAGACCTGCACCCAGAAACCAAAGGATCTCACATCATACTAACATGACATGAGATTTCAAGGCAAAGTTTATGTCCTCAGCACGTTCCCCACCTCATTCAATGGGCTTCTGAATCCACGATTTCAGTCTTCTTCCTAGGAACTCTGTTTAGGTGTGCAGTGATTAATAAGTTTTCATTCCTGACATGACATTTTAAATTGTTCAAACTGAGGGACCGGAGAGATTGTTGCTGTAACCAATCTGCAGATACTGAGACCTCTCACATACATACCACATGGCTGATTGGAACATCCTGGCAACAGCAGTAATAAATGGCTGGATAATACTAACGGAAAAAAGCCTGCATATTTGTTTTAAAACATGGCATCAAGGGAAATTAAAATTGAGCGGAAAGTTCAGCAATCAATTTGGGTTCCAATACAAGATTGTTTGAAAGCTCCTCCACTTTTTACTCTGCAAGCTGACCTTGCATCTGCCTGTATTCTCTCTGCACACGCTGTGACAGCTACTGAGACAAAGGCACAGCTTACTGCGAGCACCAGTCGATGATGTGCACTCCTCTCCACAAGAACTGGAAGAAAATGTTGGGTTTTTTTAAATGAAGACAGAGGAACAGACATTTCCGACTGAGACACAGCAGATGGCTGCCAGAAAATGGTAAAGAATTCAGGAAGATGAAGGGTGAGGCAGCCTGTGGTCTTTGGAAAAGAGACAAGAACCCAAGAGCAAATATAGTGCTCTGTATACATGGGGTAGAAAGGTTCCGAGTGGACAAAGTGTGTAGGAGTTTGCCTTTGTGCCTTTTGGTCCTGCTGCAGCAAGCTTCCCATTGCAAATTCAGTTCTAAACACAAGTGCTTCACATCAGCAATAAGACAGCATTCCACATATGACAAGGAAATGTGTCTATAAGTGCACTGCTCTGGCCTTTTTGGCCTTTTGTCAATACAACTGTAACTGGAGCTGTGTTTCCTGGGGAAGGTGGCCTTATTCTGGTACAGCAGTTCTGCAAATGCTTTTCTTAATATTGCAAACAGTTAGGATTGGAAGGCTTTGGACAATTCCACAGGAAACCCATCTAGCTGTGGAGCTTAAGAAACATTTTATTAGCAGTACTAACAACCTTTAGAAAAATAATAGGCAAAGTCACTATTTCCGTCCATTTATGTTGGGAGGTGTTGATACAGATTCTTTCTTTTGCAATATATGTTATTGTAATGATCACATTTCTGGAGGGTGGGACAGGAATTTCTTCTGTAACTATCTAAAAAAGCTTTCTGAGCTATCCCCAACACAAGCACTTTTCGTTTCTCATTCTGAACTGTTGTGCAGTTGCTTATCTAAAGCCTCAGAATAAAATGTAATCGGATGCATTAGCACAGGACTGCATGTAACAGCTCCAAAGTGTTTTATTTGATCATGGCTGGGGTTCAGGGTGTTGTGATTAGAATGTGTCCCCATTCTGGGGTCTGTTTTGGCACTGGTTTCTAGCAGTTCATAGCCATCTACATAGGGAGCTAAGTTTTTTCAGCATAGCTCAGCTCCTGTTTCAGAGTCCCACCAAAATAGCCATGTTATCTGAAGAGTCCAGCACCCTGACATACTCAGCCTTCTCCAAGGCAATGGCAAACTGCTTTGCAATCCAATTCTTTTTCATCAAAATACAACAAATCAGGCATTGCTGACTGATTGCAGCCCCCAAACAATCTCTTCCAGTAAAAATACCCATTTGAAGGATTAGATTGTCTGAAAAGCCATTGTTTCCTCCCTAATCCATTTTAATATCTAAGGTGATTATCTGAAAATTAAGAAGAAATGCTGTGAATGCAAAATACAAAATTCACCAGCTCTTTCAGCTGTTTATTAAACAAGCCCCAGACTTACTGTACACAAGATGCAAAGAATAGTTATTGCAGGGGGCAATATTCACCACTTACAAAAATACAAAACATAAGGTTTCACAGTCATCTTCATGGACCACGAGGTCTCATCAGTATTTACTATTCTGTTTAAGGTCATTTTGTACATCTCTTCCAGCACACACATACACAAATACACCTATACATCTTCTGAATGCAATTTAATAGCTGAAACTCTCTCATATGATCAGTCAGCTCTTGAAGATAGCGTGTATGTACTGCACTGATCCTCTGCAAGACCAGGGCCATGCATGAGATAGATTAAAGGCAATTCAGCACATGCCTGGTTTTGTATATTAACCAGAGGCAGTTCTTTACCTCAAGGGAGATACAGGCAGGGCTGGAGGATAAGAGCAGCCACTTTCACCACCAGTTCTTAGCAATGGCATTCAACCAAGTAGTGATTCTTAAATCTTTGTATTGGCCATACTGCAATATTTACAGAAACAATTTCTTCATATAGTCTCTATTGTTTGTTGGAAGCTATTATTATGCTACTGGAAATGTTGCTAGATATCCTTTATAATACAGAACATCCACATTACAATCCCAAATCCTATGTTCCTGATTAAAAGCAAGCAGAAAATTACTTTCCCCATATTTTCTCACCTCAAGCGGCTGCTAAAGGCTTTCAGAACATTCTCATGAAGGTGATTTACATTTCTGCATTAGAAGAAAGAGAGATCCAGGTGAGGACTAGCTAAAAATGTACACACACCCTCAAGACTGATTTCTTAGTTGCATTTCACCTGTGTACAGTTTCTCCTTCTGCACTAAAACATTTCATTTTATTTATCATAAGTACACTACTGCCAGGAAAGTGAGAGAGGGAACATAAAATTCATGTAAAATGTTGGAGGCTCACGAACAGCAGGAAGCAATGGTTCAATAAGCCTGTGCTTCATGAAGTTGGTGGAGCAACAGGACAAGACACACAGCTCCCAGCAACATCATAGAATAACATGGAGAAACATTCCACCAAGACACTCTGGTCCTACCTCCCACTGTTGTAGGAGCACTCTGAATCTGGACTCTTGTTTTTATTGGCATCTTGATTAATTCTATAGAGCAATCAAAGTAATTTGTTCCAACTGTTTTCTTCCCAAACAACTCACATGAGCACTGCCACACCTCTGACAAGAAAGCAAATTGTTAACAAATGGCTGAGGTCTCAGCCACAATTAAAACAACAGTTGTGATGAAGCAGAAACAACAGTAAGACAAACGCAGCCCCATCCAGCTCTTCCTGGGTAAGTTATTCCTGCAGAGACATGAAGCTGTAACCCAAGGGTTACAATTGACTCAATGATCTCTCACAAACTAAGAAGCTGCTGGTACTTATTAGCAACAATGCCCTCTAGTAGCTGGTGTGCAGACACTGTATAGTGGTACAGTACTTTCTCTGAGGAGCTCTGCCTTAAAACCACAAGCTTTTTTTGTCCGATTTAAAGCACATATGACACACAGTAATTGCTTATCTTGATTGTAACATATGGTTACTGGTGAGCGCTTCCCAAAAGCTGGCATGATCAACTTGTGGCAAAAGATTTTAAATCAGATATGCCCATGTTTCAAACACTTGTGTGCACTTGCATCTCAGGAGATGTCATTGGCATCTTCCACACTAAGACACGGCCAAGCACCAAACAAAAAGTTTGGGAATAAACACATTGATTTCTGACAATATGAGATTAGCTGCCATTCTGCTCACCTACAGAACAGATGTTCAGCTTCCCAGTCACCTGAAACCACCCTCCAGGAATGCATGATCTATATCTAGCTGCCTGTATCTTAAACATCATGTATGGACAGTGCAATCATTAATGGAGTCAAATAGGTCACAACACACAAGATGGCAATTGTTACTTTTGCATCTGTGGGCTTAGTAAAGAAATTGTTGAAAAATACACTGAATTGCTGATGGTTTTAATGGCAAGGGACAAAAAATAATGTCAAGAACCAAGTATATAATCATAGTGAAAAAAAATATAGTTCTGAAATATATGCTCTTGATACTGAAATATACACTGAAAGTACCAGCTGTAAATGGATTTTCAAATGAAATACCTTGCAAAGCTCAAGTGTCCTGGAAAATGTTACCTTTCAATTCACCAGGTTTTTGTCTTGGATTACACAATGACCATGGCAGCAAAACTTCTCCACTGTCATTATGCCCTTTTAAAATACAGGGAATTGCTCAATTGACAAGATTATAGAAATTCTTATTGTGCTCAGTTTTATTAAACATTTTATAAATCTAGTCTAACTTCAATATGAGAAATTGGAATTCATTTATGTCAGTTTTAATCTGAGATCAAATATAAATGTAGCAACCTTTTTAGACCATTTCACATACAAGCAATATCTTGCAGTCAAACAGATGCCATTCTCGTTACATGGGCAAGAGAACCTTCTACCTTCTGTTTCACATCCCCACACTTCCCTCACGTTCTTTTACCTTACTTACAATCCTTTATCTTCACCAGCATTACTTGTAGGCAATAAACACACAGGCAGCCCAAACACCTATGGAATAAGAAACTAGAGATAAAATGTTCCAGTTTTCTTTCTAGACTGTCCTGACACCAATGCAGACTTGTTCCATGGCAAATACTGTGTCTCCTGTGGTTTCCTGCACTTGAGGTTGGACAATTCCTATCTTTCAACCTCCCTTCCTTTTGAGTTGTCCTCATTACCTGTCCATCTGAACACTAATTATATTCCTTATTGGGCTGAGAACACGAATAGATTCTGGAATACCATGATCACCTAACATGAGCTGAGCGAGGCCTTCAGGACTGCCTACTTGCTGCTATTCATCTCTCTGCAGAAGCTCTGTCTTGCCTCTTAATCATTTCTCTTGGTTGTCTCTAAATTCCTTTCACATTTCTGCTATTGAGCTGGTCAAAGCTGAATTTATTATTTCCTCCAGACATATTAACTTGCACTTATCCAGCTTGAATCTCATTTTGCTTCCTGCACGTATTTCTGAGCTCTTTAGATCCCTTTTTATTATTTCTCTTTGCTTGCTTACAACTGCAACACCTGTCAGTTTAGAGAATGACTGCACCATTAGGAAGCAGGGCAGGCAATATCAGTACCCTGGGGAAACTCCATGCAAAACTGGGGCTTCGACTTTCGGAATTTCACCCATGGCAAAGGAAGCACTGGGAACAGGTATAGCTGAGCTGGTGCTTTAAGTAACCTGTGTGCAGATGAAGGGCAAACAGTGTTGCTTCAGAGAGATACAGGCTGTCTGTTGCCATCATTTTGTCTGAAGTTGCCTGAATATGATTTTACCTGGACATGAGGGGCTCTTCATTAGCCAGGGAACACTGCCAGGTTTTGGTACCCGTCTGTAACATAGGTGTGCCTCTGCATCCTCCCACTGGCTCTACTTCAGGGAGCACTCAGCTACAAGACAGTCCCTTGAAGCCATGATTCAAGCACACAAGACATTAAAACATTTTTGGGTACTTAGGACTTAAAAACAAAATGGAACAGCCTGTAAGTTTGGTATTGATGTTCCGAATTCCCTTGCTGTTCAGCTTTGAAATGGAAGCACAGGGATTAAAAGTTGGGGACATTCTGTTCACAGTGAGTACAGGCATTCCTTTCACTTTGTGAATTTGTAACTTTTATCTGGAGCCTGATGTTCAGATTTTCCATGACATTTTACATAGAATTAACTGTTCTCCCCATGTCTTATTATTCCCCATGGCAGATCCCAGGGTGATTAAATGACAAAACTGAAAGCTGCCTCCAGGGAGCACTGAGTTCCTACACATGTGACTAGCTGGGAACTCTTAAATTCAGATTGCAGTGCAGTGGTTTTGCTTGCCTTTGAGGAAAGTTAGAGTTTAAAACACGCACATAAGCTCTCTCTGAACAGAGGTGGCTTTTCAGCGAATTCATGATACTGCCTTGAGAAAAATGTCTCCCCAAAAATTTACCATCATCTATTTGATTCAGAAAATGATCAGTTGGGTTTTTCATGCCACTTTTCTCTTACTAATCCAAACAGGAATATGAGTTACTGAATCAGTTTTCTAATCAATTGTCATTTCAGGTGCCATCTCCTTCTTAATACAACCTAAGCCTTATAAAAAGCAAACTTCAGCAAGGAGTTTGCTGGGAGTAATGCCTGTCAGGGTCTTCTTTCAGAACCATGTAACTGGGAGGGACAAGCCTGTGCTCTGCCCCTCCTCAGCCCGCAATAACTAGTCAGGGCCTCGCCCTTATTCTTTACCCTGGCTGCAGTTTTGGTCTGAGCAAATTAGTCAAAGATGTTGATCCACTGACAACAAGCTTGGAACGAGAGTATTAAAGAACTGAGGACTATGTGTAAAATGTCCACTTTACTGACAAAAGAGAGGAGGAAATTTTACCACTCCCATAACAGCAGCATCCTTGTTCAAAAATACAATATTTAAGGATTAGCTAAAAAAAAAACCCCTCTCATTGTTCATGTCTTTCTTTTTCTCACAGTTTGGAAAACAGCTTTTATAAACAAATTATCTGACTGATGACTTACCTGAATCACTCACCCCAATTTAAGTACAGTACACACCATGGCATACTTATACAGAAAGATGGGGAGTAGAGCTCAACATCTAGGATGAGCCATCTGTAATAAATGTATATATTTATATATTAGAATAAATATCTTCTTTGTATTAAAAGGGGTTTCCCTGAGGGTTTGGTTTTTGGTTTTTTTTTTTTTCCCCATCATTTGTATTCAATGATTTACTAAGGTAATTATGTTTAGCTTGAAATGAATTGTTCTCTGGTAAGTGTTAAGCTAAAAGAATAGTTACTTAATAAACATGGTCCTTACCTATAATGGATTTTTATCCTGACTTCACAAAGTGACATTTAAAAAATTCTTTTAGTTTTTAAAAATTACTTATGATTTTATTTTTTCAGTAGTGAGTGTCGCAGATGAGGCAGCTCCTCCAAAACTTGCTGAGTAAAAACCTATTTTGCTTTAGGACCATCTCTTTTCCTTTCTGCCTCAGTCTTCTTTAGAGACCCAGATCACAAGCGTCTCACATCAGGCAACGTCAGTATTATGGTCACCCAGTACATAGTCAATGGAGCCTGGAGAGGGTAATTCAGAGCATCCTCACTACTTAACTCTCCTCACAGTATAATTTCCTGATTATACACAGGCTCAAAGGGCCTGTTGCAAGCAACTGAATTAAATACCTAAATTTGGATGGTAAGAGTAGGTTAACCTTAACCTCTTGGTTTTGACATACAGGAAGCTGATGGAAGCATGCATTTTACTGTAGAATTGAGGTCTTCATCAAAGCAGAAATGCTCAGCAATCTGTAGCTGAAAAAGTGTGGCTTAATTCAGAGGCAATATGATGATGTTTAAGAGAGTTGGGAGACCTGCTTTAAATTCCTGTTCTGCCACAGACTTTCCCTGTGACCTTACACAAGTCACTCAGGGCAAGATTTTCACGGGCATCTGGACATCTGACTCCAGGGGACTTTAACTAAGTAACTTTGTAAATCCACCCATTGAGCTCTTTAGTTTCTCCATTTGCAAAATGGAGGCAGTGTTATTTCCCCTCTCACCTTTTACCAACAAATGTTTCAAGGTGGAATTCTCTGTTAAAAGAATAGTATGTCTGAAAGACTATGTACCATGGTTGAAAATTCCACTACTTCAAAATATTCCGTAAAAAGAAGATGACTTTCTCTAACCCTTTGTTTGGATGTTTTGGGGACAAATCTTTTGATTCCTTACAGATGAATAATTAAAGTTTCTTCAGAAGTAATTTGCTACCTCCATCTGAAAAGGACAACAGCCATCACTAAAGGAGGCAGGTAAAGTTATATACTATTGTTTCAATTCTCAAAATAGAATGCAAATATCTGCAATTCAAATATCTGCCCATTTAAATTTAAAATTGCATTTCCAAGATCTGTCAGCTACTTGAGTCAGACGAAGTGAGGGCAGCTCCAAGTGATGGAAGTGCAGCCTCTCTCCCACTCTCTGACCCCATGTATCCTTTATGTGCCAGGCACATCTGTGTCCAGGGTCACAGGACATGGAAGGGGACACAACAGAACCTGGCATTGCAGCTTCCGTTGGAACAACTTAACTTCTTCAGATGGTCTTGCTAGATGGCACTGAAAGGTTGTAGCACTGCATTATATCCACTTTCATGTCATGTACAATGGTATTTCTGATATTCACCTCCTGACATGGCTCAAGGCTGCACTGTTTCAGAAGCCAAAGCAAAGGAAGCTCAGAAGGTTTCCATTGATGCTTGCCTATGCTACTTTGATTCACTTTCTGCAGACATTTTGCCAATACATCACCACACAAGCCAGATTTCCTCTTGCCATCTTTTCTGATGAGCAGATGACTTGTGGATATGTCATTCAGCTGGGTTTTCACCTGGAAGAAAGCAGCACGCTGCCTACACTGAAGTAACTTGCTACTAGCTTCAATTGGCACATAGTTCTTTTTGCATCATCCTGTGCTCATAGGCATGTCTTGGCCGAATCTGATGGAATATATTTTACATGTATTAGCACTTCCAATACATTGAAAGCTTGAAATACGTATGCTGGGCATCACTTCAAATATATATGACCTCATAAGGTTTCATGTATTTTGGATATTAACTTGTTCTCCAGTTATTCTTAGTGTATAGAAATGGAAGGTTTGAATAAGAGTAGCTACACTAAACTACAGTCCTATTTGCAATATGCCAAAGGGATCACTGAAACTACACAAATAAAGCATGAAACCCAGAATGACTTCCAGTAGATGTATGTAAAATGACATTTTATTCACTAAGTTGTCATCAGCTCTTGCACAAGTTAAACAGGCCTCCAGAAACAGGTCTGAATATATTTTAGCAAACTACTGCATTGTGGTGAGCAGCACTTTGCCCTTTGAATAGTCCTATTGATTTTAGTTCAGAGTAAGGTTGGCAGAATGGGGACTTAGCAACTGCAGATGGACAGCAATTCCTTTCTTAATTTATATTCACTGGGTCATGTTTGACAACCATTTTTTCAAAAGGAGGATCTGTCTCCTCTCAAACCAAACTTAAATCTCCCCAGTGCATCCAATCTGGACATTTTCCCTTTTTTTTTTCACCACTGACTTCTGTTGGAAGATGTTGATCCCACTCAATCAATAGCAAAAGTTCATTGGTTTCCATGAGGCAGGGTTTTGCCCTTATTCTCTGGGCATTATTGCCTACTATAGTCATCTTTGGCATATTTAACCATTTCTCTGCCCCAGACTTCATTAATAAATAATTCCTTCAAATAAAGCTCTGCAATATAAAACCCAGCATGTTTCTAGGGCACATTTCTTCTTTTCCAAGTTCAACTTTTTGGCAGCACTCTCCTCACTTCCATTTCTGTTTTAATCCCAAATCTATCACTGCTACAATCCTTGCTTTAATGATTTCCATATTACAGATTTGATTGAACCTCTGGTATGACTTAATACCATGTCTAGAAGTACACCCATCTTTGTCATCTGATGCACATATTAATTTGGGTTTCAGTGTTACATCCTTGATTTCCAGTATTACTTACGTAGTTCAGTGTATACCTCTTACATACTACTGTATTTTATACGTTGGCATAAATATCATCTCAGATCATCTAACCATAGCAATGAGCTGCAGCAGCCAGCTTACCCCATACTACCTTATTCTCAGAAGACAAAAAACAACAGCTTACCTCTTTGACAGAACATTAAGGAAGTCATGGTACATTTAAATTGCTCTGACATATTCCTTCACCTGTGAGGGTTCTCAGCTCTTTTACTGTAATCTCTACTACTGAAAAATGAACTAAGGAACTTTTCATTCACTATTGCATAAGTACTAAATAAAAAAACAGGAGGAAAGTTCTGTAACATCCTAGGTCAGTTTGTCCCTTGGAAGACAGTAAAGCTTTTTATCTTTGGAATGGATACCTAAAATTAAAGTTCATCCTTCCTACAGTCCTCTGCTGGTTTTATTCCAAATGCAGCAACAAATGGATTGCCTTCTAGGTTTAACATACTCTCTGTAGATCCTACATTAGTGGGGGACATAAGAGGAAAATTCAGCTGGCTTCAACCCAGAAATGTTATTTGCCATTTCATTTTGGGTTCTTCCCTAATATTTCATAATAGTTCATCTTCTTCCCTAATATTCTGGCAGTAATATAGTATTTTATTTGAAATCTCACTTCATTGTGCTTTGAACACACTCTTAACTTCCCAAAGACAGCCAAGCACCTCCTTCCTCTATTGACAGACTGCTACAACAGGTAGATATGAATTAAAAAAGAGGCAGATGTCTTAAAGAGGAAAGGGAACATCACCATTTCCACATGCAGCTTCCACCTGCCATGCTTTACTTCTGCCTCTCACTCTCAGTTTCCCAGCAACAGCATGTTCACTCAATCCCCCAGTCAATAACAGCACCGAGCCCAGCAAGGAATTGCTTTGGATGCTTCCACCAAAGTCTAGAAAACAACAGAGCCACTGAAGTGACAACTATCATTCTAATGAAATAATACCCCTTGTATGGGATGGCATCTTATAAAGCATTGATACCGTAAATGACCTCTTGTCCTGTTGTGTGTGTGTGTGCGTGTGCTAAGAGTACTTGACAGAGTTTAATACCATGTGATTATACCAGAGATCAAGTTGATCCATGACTGTTTTTACACAGGAAGTATCACAGCAGAGATACAGTCACACTCAGGTATAACTGTATTTTGGCCCTGGACAAACACTAAATAAGTAAGACAACCTTTAATCACCATTTCAAGATGCCTGTTAGAATAGATTTTTACTGCCTGATTTTTGGAGGTGCAGTATAACACAGCCAGGACAATATTTTATGTTGTATTACATTCCTTTTCAGTTGGGACATCTGCTTGTGCTGATGCATTTCATTGCTTCAGTTCTGGGCAAATCAACATCTATCCAACCTGGAGACGTGCTGCAAAATTCTACTTCCATCTCCAGCCCTGGTAATGGAAAGAGTCTACTCTATTCTATAAGAAATAAATTCACTGCAAGAAAACTCTTAAGAATTTCTGTAGCTGGATCAGAACCTGTGATCCAGGAGACCTGACATCAAATGGGCAGTGAAACATTACAGAAATTAGGTCTGGCTCTGGCTCCTACAGAAGAAAGGGCTTTAGAGACTAGAGCAGTAGCTTTCAAAGCTACTTGAGGCCTTCAGTCTGATAGCCACCATAAGAAAAAGCCTTTAGAATTCCATGGTGGTGTTCCTGCTTTGGAGCTCAACAGTTTGTGTCACAGGTTCCAGGTACCGGAAAGACAATAAGCATTGGACAACAGTTTTGCACAACAGTTTTAATCTGTTCCAGTAGGATGGAACAGCAAAGTTTCATGGACACTTTACTGGGCTCTGCAGAATGTATTTGGATGACTATGATTTTGCCAGAGAATTCTATATTTATAATGGGCTTTTTAAGTTGCCTGTGGAATTTGATAGGGACAGAATTCCTCACTAAAATTTATAAGATGTTTCAAAAATCCTACAGAGATTAGCTTTTCACTTAAGGTTGTAAAATGGTGCCATAAGGAAAGAATTAAGATGCAGAAAATTTTAAGGCAGCTATAATTCAGTCTGTATTTCTGTCAGTAGTGTATTTTCAGCAGTATAAACATCCTCCCAAAGACAGATCTAGTTAAGTGTTTTGTGATACCTGGATTAAAAACTATGTTTTCATAAGGCCACATCCAAAATTTAATGAAAGTCACGTGAACAACTGCTATTATTTGCTCAGTTTAGTGAGCAGTAACAGAATTCCTATGGAATTAGCCTTGTCCTCATTTTTTCTCCCCAAACCCAACCGATTTGTCAGTGAAGTTTCTGGGAATCTTGCTAAGCATGGCCAGTGACTTTTACCTCCAGCCTCTGAAGTGTGATGGGATTAGCAGAAAGGCTTTCTAACTTCTGTGGCACTTCTCCTGCTAGAGAAGGCATGAATCACACTGGCAAATGTACTAAAAATGTTTAATTTCACACCATTAGTTTTATTTTTTTCCTAACTTCACAAGGGATGAAAAGGAGACTTGGCTTCGGGTGGGTTTGATTGAAATGATTTCCCCCAATGTGTCTTGTGAACTGCAATGAAATGCTCACTTGTTCCTGGCCAGAGCAAGTCAGAACCCTACAGCAGCTTTGCTACATTTAAAAGAAAAGAACTGTGTTTTGTCCCGTCCCACTGCAATAATCACTATTTTTATTTTAGTTTCTACTCATTTTACTTCAGATTTTAGTATTAGTGAATCTCAGTCAGGGGGATGTTTTTAGGGAGAGTGGCTATTTGACTGCAATAGGAATTGAAAAGTCTCTTTATTATGCCCATTAAAAGACTTCAACATTATTATGTTTGTATAGAGTGACTGTGACTTTTATCATCTTCTGTAAAACCTTAATCAGGTCTGAGTGTAAAATGAGATCAGAGTTTTACTTTACCCCTTTTTTCCTTTTCTCTTTCTGACCAGCATAGACCTGACAGATAGAGAATACTGATTTAGCTGTTACCTTGCTTTTAACTTTATTGAAAGATCTCTGCAGGGATAAACAGACTCTTCTGGAGGGTTTGGGGGTTTTTTTTTAATTAAAAGTGAATACAAAAGGAGAATGATCTGATAATGATGTGGACATAAGTTCACACTCCTCTGAAATTTATATGAAGTTATTTAACAGTGGAGTTTTATGAAGTCCAGCATATTATTCCATCTTACTACTTTCAGTCTGTACGAATTCTGCATCACTACAGTCAGTCCAGTTAACTACATTTTTTCCTCTTTCTTTATTCTCTGGAGTTTTAGAACCTTTCTTCATCACTATTGTGAAAGCACATGCGATAGCAGTAGTTGGAGCACAAGGAAAGCTTACCCCTGCACTATGCAAATGCAGAATAAAACCCAGTCTTGCCTCAGAAGGTTTTGGTGTCAAGCGAGATGTGAACAGAGAAGCAGGCACATGAACAGCATGAAAAGTTAGAGTATACTTGTAAGAAGTATGCTTCTTGTTCTGCTAGGTTTTGTTTCCTTAATAGGGATGCGTTACAAATAGCTGGCATGGAGAATTAGGTGCTTGTATGAGGTACAAGTAAAAGAAGACAAAGAGTGAATAGAACAGTCAAAGCTCACCAGTGGGCTCTGGGTGCCCAGAAGATACATCAAGGCTGAAAAGAATCTGAGAGATTGAAGAGAGAGAAGATGTAATGCTGTGGCTTTGGGTTTTGTTGTAAGATTTCTTTTTTAAATTAGGCATGTGGGAGAATGCAAAAGAGCATTTGTTAAAAGAGCACTGCCTACTACATCACATACTCTGACATGGGGAGAAAATCTTTGTAAGATTCAGATCTGTAAGTTCAAAACAGAGAAACCCTTGTGGCTTTTGAACACTGTTTAAAATCTTGTCTGCATACTGACCAGGATAACTACAAACAAGTTTCAGACCGTAAGTATTGTCATGTATCTCCTTTCTGCAGATATTCTGGTTTAGAGTAAAGGATTTAGAGGATTATTCTGGAACTGAGCATTCCCACAGGAAAGCAGAGGCAGACTGGCATCATTACAGAGGAATAATAACACCCTGTAAACATGACCTATGTTTTACTCCACCTTATGTCAAAGCATTCAAAATCCCTGTAGAAACATTCAGGTGCTCAGCAGCCAGATTGTTATACTGTTGATCTCTGCAGTGCCCTGTTCTTTAGGAAAGTCTGAAGTGAAGTGCTGCACTCTCTGGAAACTCAGAGAAACAAAGTTACGTTTATGGCAGGACTCTCTGTCAGCTGACTGTGATCCTCAGACCATGCACACAACAAAATGGGGCAATAAAATGTCTGGTGAAAACAAGGGCAAGTGAGAAAAGTCAACTGAGAACTGCTTCAAAGAGGCTCAAACTAGCTGCAGCAAAATTGTTACGGTGAACATGTATTTAAGGGTAACTGGATTTTGCACAGCCAAGCTTAAACGCGCTGAGAATCTCATCTTCCAAATAGAACAAGGCATTTTGGGGCTGAACTTCTGTTTAAATTCAGTTCTTGAGATTACCCACTGATGCTATAGTGAAAGTCTAAATTCTGACATCATTTACCAAGTCCCATCAAACACAGCACCATATTGGAAACAGTGAAAAATTGACATTGCTACATCCTTTTTCTTTTCATCTGAATCACTACAGCTTCTCTGGAGTTATTCTGATTGACACCATGGGAGAGAATAATTCCATGTTTACACCTGTAGGAAGGGTTTTCAGTTCATTTATGGTCAGTTCTGGTCTTTAAAGTCAAGTTGCCATCTGGCAGCTTGCTGCTTGTGTTTCACTTTTATCACGCTTAATTCTGTTAGAGAAAAACACGCGCAATGGAGAAAACCATTCCAGGCAGGAGAACCAGCCGAGCATAAAACAAGACCTTTTACTCCTCCCTCTGCACAAAAAGAACACAATGTATGGACTGAGTCCTAAATCATAAGGCCCTAAGTTCTATAAATCTTCCCTAAAATGGAATTAAGAGTGACAAATGTATGGTGTAACTCAGACAATCGCTCTGACACTGTGGCGCAGGACCAGCCTCTTTGAGTACAAAGCAAAAATAGCCATGTACCACTCTGGGGACTTGTCAATGCCCTCTTTCCATTTTAGATTCATCTTCATACAGTATAATTTGCAAATGAGGATTAAATAGCACATGCTGACTCCTGTCTGAAGTAAAAGTCTGACTGACCACTTGTAAATTGTCAATTCTTCACCACCATATAGAAACCAAACAATAATGAGGATTATTTGTGTCTACTGAAAATGCAGACACCAAAAGGATCTTTACAGTGCAAAAAAGGAAAGCAATTTTTATCCTCAGATGGAAAAATTTAGAAGTAACTAGGGATTCTGTGAAAGAATTTACACATATTAATCCTGGTGAGGAGCTGAAAGAAAAGGATTACTTGAGATTGAAGCTTATTTTTTATGATCAGATATTGGGGTCTTCTGGGTAATAGACAAGTTTTATTGTACATCCATAGTGGCTGGAATGTTAGGAATGTTTCTGCAACTGTACTATGGTGAATGGTAGCCTGCAGGAAATGGAAGGACATGTGCTGGGATAAACTGAAATCTGGTATCTTCATTGGATAAAATAATTTGCTCATTCATACAACAATGCAAGAAATTGCTTCCTGCCTACCTATTATACCATCACTGCTGTGTAAGGATGGGGCTTCATAACCAGTTTAAGCCAATCTAAAACTGCATTGTCACCAAAATGGGTCCAACACTAACTTCAGTGGGTCCCAGATCACTCTGTCAACTTGTGTTTGTGTGGATACATGTACAGCAAAGTCTCTGAACCAGCTGTGGGCAAATCAGTCACAGTTTAGAACATCCCCAGCTCACTGTTGAACCTGGTTTTCTCTGTTAACCAGCCAGCTTGACCTCTGGTGCTATCAGTCTGATACTGTCCCAAGCAATGCTTAATAACACTGAACTCATTTAAGAATCTTGGGTACAGGTTTGGTTTAGAAAAATGATGCTGCTCACTTTCAGAAACAAACACAAGCACCACGCATTCACTATAAATATAGACAGACTAGAGAAAGAACATCTTTTCCCAGACGAACTCTGCATGCTTGTATTGTTGGGATATTCCCAAGCTGCAATGTACTATTTGAATTTGTCCACAGTAAGTGTTTGAATTTGCATACAGAAACAAAAAAGAGTGGTTTGGGGACACATTACAGCTAATTTCTGTCAAACATGCTGTCCAGGGCTTTAGCTGTAACATTTTCAGCAGTAGTTGGATCTTCTAATACTTCATCCCTAGCCTGTATTTATTATAGTAGAAATCAGCATAAAAAAGGAAGTGCTGTTCTTTACTCATTCTCCTGTATGGCAGTGCTTTTAAAGTACAGCTGTGTACCAGATGCAAGAAAATTAAGACATTTAATTTCCCCTCCCTGTGCATAGCTCCCGTTAATGTTAATGGCAGCTCAGTATGGAAGTAGGGAGAGAGCTACTGTGAACAGACTGAACACAACAGCTCACCCATTGCAAAAAAAACTGGTTGTGTCCAGAAGAAAGGCAGAAGAAAAGTCACATCACATCACACTTCTGCTCCAGCATGAGACATACAAATTCGTATTTGATTGACTTCAGAGCCATAGTGGACATCATGTGCTAAACAGTGTTAACCCCTCTAAATTCAGTAAAACTTTAAAGTTATGGTATATAAAACCACAGTTATTGACTGCATCTATTTTAAAGTGCAGCTCCCGTGATGGTTTCCTGGAAATTATGTAAAAAATTATGTAAAGAAAAAATATTTTCCTTGTTTTGTAAATTGTAGTTTTTAATCTACCTGGATCACCAGGTGGTTTGTTCCTTTTGGTTTGTCAAGGGGGCTTTCAGAGGTACTAATAGTTGAGGCAGATCAGAAGCAGATTAGTGTATTTAGGGTTTGTTGTACACCTGTATTTGCCAGTCATGGGTGTAACTCCACCAGTTAGGCTGTTGAGGGAACTGGCAGAGAAGCTTTGCAATGCACAGAATGCCATGATACTTGTACTTGGGTTGCAACCATTCAGATTGCCTTATCTGAACTACACGGCTTGATTTCAGAACTGCACAGAAAGACTCTTTGGGACATCTCTATCACCACTTTATTTCAGGCAGAATCATATTGATGTCTCTATTTCACTATTGTCCTTTGTGGTTTATACTGCCTTCATGCTGGGTGGCATCTAGATGTCATTCATGAAAAAGTGTAAACTTTGTCCTGTTAGTCTCATTATTCTCTGCACATTTATATCAAACAAACTTTTAAATCACAGAATGGGAACAATGAGAAAGACCCTTCCAAATGTCCTCAGTCATCATTCCTAAATTTCTGTTACTATGAGGAACAAAACAATCCTTGGCTCTTTTGAGAACCAGTGCTGCTTTCCTGAGCAATGACTGAATGGGGACAATGCAGCATGTGTAAATATTCCATGATCCAGCAAAGAAATTCCTTTTTCAATTCCAGTTTAAATTCTGAAGCATGTACCAATAAACCAATGTAAAATCTCTGAGAGTGCTTTTGACACATTTAACAGCTCTTCCAACCCAGCAGCAACCCTGGAAGAATCAATCATAATATTTCCTTTCTGTTCCATACAGTGTTTTACTGTTAAGTAAAAAGTGACTCTAAATAATATATACTTGTCAAACAAGATATTTATGTCCACCTTATCTGATATGGGTTTTGAACAGATTAAGAGTTTCTTGGGGATCATTTACTATGACCTAGAGATTCAAGTTTGTGACAAAGAGGAATTACAGGATTAAAATTCTTGTTACAGATACACCATGAATCCAACTCACTACTGTGCTGAAATCTCCTGTTCTCCCATGCAATGCACTATATTGCTTGTTCATGGTTGATTGAGATATAAACCCGACTAATCTGCAGTGCTACAGAGGCTGATTTTAAGGTTAATTGCAGAATTTCATTGTTTAAGCTTTGAAGTGGTTAGTGTCCTAAAGCTGAACTCTGTATATGACGTCCTCACTCTGTGGTTCAAGGTCTAAGCCACACAAAAGTTTTACCACAGATTAATTCTCTCTGTCTATTAAGTAGTGCATATCCATGCTTGCAATAGAGAAGACTTTCAAATTCAGGAGCTTACAAGCTTTTGAAATGTATAGATTCCTTCTGAAAATTTATAGCCCTGTAAGACTGTCATTAATTGCATCTGTTAATGGGGTGAAGTTTGTTTCCCAGGTTCTGAGCTTCCACAGAACAAGGCTGCAGCACCACAGCGACAGGACACAAGCAGCCAACTATTCCTGTACAGCCTTTCAACATGTACTCCTGCATCCGTGTCTAGATCTATGGTAATGCTTTCCTGCTTGCTCTTAATACTCCACCTCCCAGGAAAGAATAATAAAATACATTTTTCATGATCTCTATCACAGGTAATGCAGCAGCTGCTTTGAACTCTACTGAAAATGGGAGTTTATCCATCCCTTCTGGTCCGGTGTCCAACACTCAGCACACTTAGAATCTATTCTCTGCCACCATACAAATCTTAAAATATTTTACCTTCTGGCTTCACCAAGAAATACATTTTAGCAAGTCATAAACTCTACTACCTTCTCCTTTGGCTGCTGTTACTAACTCAGCTACAGTTCTGTGGAATACGTCAGTTTAAAACTGTATAAACTAATTCTTAAACAAACCTTGTTTCCAAAAACACCATCCACCAAAAATCTATCTGCATATGGTTCACTTCCTTTACCTTTTCCAGTAATGTAATATTTATTTTAGTAGCTAATTCTATTTTATGTTCCTATCACAGAAAAATTTCAATAACTTTATTAAACATGCAAAATAACTGAAATAATTGCTTTCAGATTGTTTTTAAATATAAGAGCTGTTAATCTGTGAGAAGGACTCTAAATGCAAGAAGTTTAAATCACCAGCCCTTTGCAGAACATTATGGCACCAGTGAGTTTTACATACATGAACATCCTGAAGATACAACTATTGTAAAGCCTGTGACTTTATAAATAATGGATCATAATCAGTGAGGAAGTCAGAGAGAAAAATCACATTTAACAGGTCAAACATAAGAAACTATTTGAGAGTAGCAGTGTCTTTATATTTGTAATCTCAGACAGAAAACTACAGCAGAAAAGGGACTTAGAGTGCTTAGAAAGAAATCAAAAAATATTAATCCAAAAATCAGTAGTAAGAAGATACTTAAACTCCATGGTCAGCACGTTTAGGAGAGGTGGCTCTTCATTTAGACTCCTCCAAACTGGAACAATTAGAGACTCATGAAGTATGAACTTAACCACATTTTAGTCCCATCCTTCAGAATTTCATCCCAAACTTGTGCATTCCTTTTTAATCAAGATAAACAGAATAATTCTAATCTGGAATGCCATAGATCAGTTCACATCACTTAGTCTCTTTTTTTGGTATGTCACCATCAACCTATAATATTGTTACTGCAGGAAAAAAAACGCTCTATGGAAATACAGCTATTTTGGTGAAGATTCTCCAGTCTACTGACTATCATTTCCTAACGCATCTAGATTCCTTATTTATACTTAAATATCAGCCTTAAATATTACTGCAAGCAGTTTACTTGTTCCCAATGGCTTATCTACATGTGCAGGAAACAGTCTGTTCTTTGAGATCCATTTTTTAATTAAGGCTCAAATCACAGATTTTTTTCATAAGATTTTGACCCAGGATGTGTGAAAACTTCAATATCAAGTATTGCAAAAGAATCTGGAATAATAAAACCCTTCTGACTTCAGCACAGAAAATATTAGTCAGGCACAGATTTGAGATTTTCAGATTGACTTTGAAAATCTCACTGATGAGATCAGAAGGTGTCACTACTGATATTTTTGTCACAACTGTAAGAATAATGAAAATGTGAATTGCAGCAAAGAATAAAAGACTAAATTCCTGAGAGACGATGTAAGTTTCACCGAAGAAGCTGAAAAGCAGAGCAGGCCTGGGCACGGTATTCTTGGAAATTTCCTGGCCAAACTGTTTCCAGATTCCCACACAGCTCAAAGTGAAAAATTCAAAGACTCTTGCCCAGAGAGTTGAGGATTACGCTGGGACGTAATGTGCTCCTTTACTTTGATCTGATTCCACTTTCACAAATGTTTCTCATCTTGACCTGATGATGATACCCCACAAGTGCAAAACAGACACCATGTTAGTGTTGGCACTGCTGAGTACTGTCTGCACGAGGTTGCAATTGGTGCTGAAAGCACCATATGTAGTACATCTGTACGTCATCTACCACAACAGCACTATCCCCATTCAAATAGCAATAGATAACTTTGTAATATTATCTAGTATTATGAAGACTAAGGGGAAACATTATAGATGAAGTTCAAAATTGTAACCAAGCTATTATTTCTATACATTAGTTTCACAGTTGAATTTGTATTACCAAAGATTTTTGTATAGAGAAGGGTGAAGGTTCTTCCATGTTTAACTAGAAACAAGGGAAAGGCTACCAAAGCTCTGGTTCCCAACATGGCGTTCTCTGGCATCAAGGAGATCAATGTCTGTCTCTCTTTCCCAGCTGTACTCTACATATTACCTGCTCCTGCAAATGCTTGCAGTGCCTCTTCAGTAGAGGCAAAGCTGACCCAAGGCTCCTCAGCACAGCCATACAAGCAAGGAACACTGGCATCGGAAGGAAGAGCGACAGGGTCACACCTTTCTCTGGACAGGGAAGAAAGGAGGGAAAAACTGGCCAGAGATCTGGAAAGGAACAAAACTTGGCACTGTTGAAAGGGATGAGATAATGTAACATGGGATGACAGGTTTTTCAGAGGGATTTCCTGTGCTCACACCTGAAGTGATGCTGTTGCACACATATACAGTGTTATGTATGCTGGCTTCTACTTAGTCATCAGCAAAAGCTAGTTTGCTCTGGCACCGGGTCAGGGCTGGGTTTTGCTGCCCCTAATTGTCCTGCTGCCTTAGGTGTCTACTGCTCTGTAGTGCCTACTGTGCGTCCTGAGGAAAGGTACAGAAAATGCACTTTAATTCAAATTCTATTGAGAAAAGTCTTAGCAATTCATCATGTGAGTTGCTTATTTACCATTAGAGGTCACTGTCCTGCTGGTGACATAACTCATTAGCTACATTGCACTTCAGGAAGATGTGGTACACAAACGGATGGGCACTCTAGAGCCTAACAAACAGGAAGGATACAAGCCATTCTTTAATTCAACATTTTAAAAAAATCTTGTTGATTTACAAATCCTGTAGAAAATTGAAAACTAATCAAGAAAAATAATGAATGACTATTAGACGATGACATTTTTCTGTTCTTAAAGGTCCAATGAGGTATTAAGTACATAGTCTTACAATTAGGATCAAGAAAACTACTTGGCCAAAGAGATATTGTCTTTAGAATGCTTCTCTTTTTAACACTGAGTTTTAATTCTTCTATAACTATCAACAGCTGCTTCCCTTTACATCTTTTACATGTTGAACCTGTGTCACCATGCTGGTCCTGCAGTGTGTCACAGAACCAAACCTAAATCATGTCTCTGTCAGGTCATAAGAAGTTGGAAACACACCAAAGGAAGTGGTAACTTTCACATCTCTAAAGTGACTTCTCTTAGGAATAGAGAGCAATTGAATAAGGAAAAACACACAGATGAAGATGTGTGATCACTAATTCTCTTTAGTTCATTCTAATGCCTTGAGAAAAGGATTCTCTGGTCACTGTAGTTTGTATGCAGCACCTCACACGTACAACATGGAGAAAACTCAAATTTGTTTGTATAAAGAACCATTTAATGTTTACTATACTCTCTGGATTAAACCCAAAGTTACTGCAAGGAGCTTTCTAAAATTCATTATATCTCCTGTAAAATACTGTTGTGAGTTTATAATCCAATGATTGTCATCTGTGCCATTTATCTTTAAGTTATGTGGTCTTTAATGAACTTTACTGAAGCATAAATGCACATCATAGAAGTTAAGAGCATAAGAATATGAAGATGGCAAATATGGCATTCATTTGCTTCTCAGTTTTAATTAGGCCAACAGGGAGTATTTCAGCATAACATATTTCAGCTGTAAAAAATACCACCTTTACAGATGTACATCCCCAGCAAGACATTTGCAGTATTTTATCATCATGCTCTGCATTGTTTCTCAGCAGCAAATACTTCATCACTAGAAAGAAACTCAGTAACATCTTTTAAAGCAAAGGTCAGAAACCCTACATGCTATGTCCTTATTGCAGGATGATGCTCTTGGTAAAACAAAGTCACTCTCATTCTAGAGGGAGTAAAATCTAGAGGAGAAAGAGCCAATTCCTATGCATGTAACAACTCTTCTGTTAATATTCCAGTGCCTCATCACACTCTGTACCCTTCACTACCTGAGGTACACTTTGACCATGTCTGCAGAGGTGCTGGGCTGGTCACGATAAAGGACATTCACAGTACATAACGACACAACTTTTTCCATAACATTCCAGAAAGTGATGGCAGCTGGTGGTACTTCCCTTGGGAAAAGAGAATTGGAAACTGCCATAATGGTCCTGATTAAGCATTCTTGGAATAGGGAAATGGCAATGCTAGGAAGATTATAAAGTTAACGTTTTCATTAGTCTTCAAGCCCTACTACTGAATTCATCCTCACATACTTATTAGATAATACTTATATTTTATTACACTAATGAAAATAAAGAAATGTAACTCCCACTACTTAATCCACTGCTCTCCACGTCATGGAGGCTGAGCTATAAAGAGGTTGGCAAACTTGCTGCAGAACTTACAGAGATGCTTTAATCACAGTCACAGACAGCAGATTTTTTGTTTCCAGGGCATTTTGGGTGGACCTTGTATTAATCATACATTCCTATTAAACATCTCTAGTCTGAACAGCTGCTCAAAAGACTATCATAAACAGACACTAAGGTGATTCTGCAGAGAATTCAAGAAGCCAAACCCCAATATTACCATCACATTAACAAGTCCCTGAAAGTAAGAAGAGAGGAAGGATAGGTTTAACTTGTTTCTTCTTTGATGTTGTTCTTTGTATTAAGTTACAGAATCTTTCAGGAGAGAGAGAAAAAGAAAAAAACCTTTTGGAAGCTGCACCCTTTATTTATCTCTTTTGCAATGTAACAAATATTTGCCAGTCTTCAGCTGGGTTACTCATACAAGGAGGAATTCAGAATGTCATTCCAGTTTAAAACAACTTTGAAAAATGAGAGCGTTTGGGGGCTAGGCCAGAGCATTTAGATAAGTCAAGTATGTAAAGATCAGATATTTTTTCAATCACTAGTGGATTTGTATGATGTTTTTTCAAAGTATTTAAGAATAAAAAGTGACTAGGAAATCTGAGGTCCAGTTCTGCTAAAGGAGTATCACCACTGACGACAGTGGGTAAAAAGTAAGGTCCAGGGAAAGTATCTCCTCCACATAATTTTGATCCTCCACATGTTAAAACTGTGCACATCCATGTGCTAGGAACTTTATCTTCTGCTTACTCCACTAGGAGTAAAGGACATACAGTAACCAAACAATTTTATACTTTCCATACAGTTTAAACTCCCTCTTACAAGAGGAGTGTTATTAACAGGCACACTTTAAATGACAATTAAAAAGTCTAAAACTAACCAAAGTCTCACTGCTTCTAAAGATAGGCAGCAGAAAATAAGGGACAGAGTCTGGAAGCCTTCCTCAGGACAACGTTTTCTTTGTCAGTTTCAGTTGAATTGCTGTATCAGTGAGGACTCTTTTCCCAAATCAAGTATTAGCATCTTGGGCCCTGAAATTTAACCCTGAGCCTTTGACCATTCATTGCAATGCGAAGTCATTATGAGCTGACTCACTTGCAAGAACTCACAGTGTGAAGCTGTTGTTAGTACGGGTTTACTACTAAGCAGTTACTGACACACGTGGACAAATACACACTCCTCCCAGGCAAGGCCATGAAATGGTGATGTTGCTGAGGAAGTAATGAGACTTAGAAATTCCAACCTGCCTTTCTGTTATCTAGTGCCATGTTGAATTATAGAAATCCCCAAAACACTCCACATTAAGATGAAACTAATACAAGGAGCAGCTTTATACTTTGAAACCTTTATTATTGTTTCTTATAGAATCTTTCTAGCTGCTAACAATGTATACTTTTACACCATGTTCAAGCTGTACTCATATCTGAAGAAGGGGACCAGGCAAGGTGTTGAAAGGAGTCCCTGGAAGATCACTAAAGCAAAAACAGAAAAAGAGGCAGGTTACATTTGTCCTGTTTTCCCTGTAAGAATAGTACGCTTTACTTTAAAAACTTCCTTGTTCAGTGGCAGCAGAGAGTCCGTATGTGCTTCATTATTAAGAAAAGAAATGTACGAGAAGTACCTGAGCTTAATGAGATTTTAGAAAGTAAATATACATTCCGAGTTGTCTGTGTGGTGGCACTTTTTAATGAGTTTAACTTTTGGTGTATAAATAAATATTCTTTTAGATATGACCTGAATAATGTGCAAATTAGAAGAGGCACAGGGTAAGTGCTTCCGTTCAAAATGTCATTCTTTCTACAGTACAATATTTGTTGTTTGTTATCTTGTGTAGGCAGCAACTGATCATTATTTCCAGGATGTGCTCAGGGAAATCATGAAGAGTTTGTTTTAAATAATGATGTGCAGCATTCAGAGCTACTTGTGACTTTCAGAAACTGAAAATAAAGATTCCGAAATATCAAGCATATCACTAAAAGATCCTTCATTGCTCATGACTTTTGGTAGCTTCATTTTCTTGTAATTGGGAAAAAGATGTTTCCTTCAATGCTTTGTAACCTAAGTTAAGCATAAGTTTACTCGAGTGAGTGGATGCAATTTGATTTCATAAGACTTGAAGTACAACAGACAAAATTAGTGACCTACTCTTCCGACCTGCTGAAGATTGTGCATCAGTACGCACAAATAATCACCATCATAATAAACTTCATAATCCCTCTAGCAAATGAGTAAAGAACAGCAGCCTCGTCTAACAAAACACCTTTTCCTCCATTGCCAGTTAACCCATCCAGTTACTACATTGCTATTAACTGGCCATGGTCTTGCTTCAAGACTCTGTATGCTGATAACGTGAAAATGCAGACAAATGGCACCAAGAAAACTGTCAGCTTTTGAAAGGTGCTGACTGAGATTTTGGCCATATGCAAGTGCCTTCAATGCTCTAGTAAGAAGGAAAGTAAATACAAGTTGGCTTGTAAACACTGTTTTAGAACCCAGAGAGTATACTATGTCTTTCATCCTGATGAACATGACCAGTGTCACTTCTTGGGTCCGTCCCATGGATTTATTCTTTTTTTCCCTTTCACACTGCTACGGTT